>NC_069506.1:183087197-183164514 GCF_027579735.1 Bombina bombina | reverse complement strand
CGTTTTAAAATAAAAACGTTACTGTCACTTTAAATTTTAAACTGAACACACTTTATTACTGCAATTGCGAAAAAGTATGAAGGAATTGTTCAAAATTCACCAAAATTTCACCACAGTGTCTTAAAGCCTTAAAAGTATTGCACACCAAATTTGGAAGCTTTAACCCTTAAAATAACGGAACCGGAGCCGTTTTTATATTTAACCCCTTTACAGTCCCTGGTATCTGCTTTGCTGAGACCCAACCAAGCCCAAAGGGGAATACGATACCAAATGACGCCTTCAGAAAGTCTTTGCTATGTATCAGAGCTCCTCACACATGCATCTGCATGTCATGCTTCTCAAAAACAAGTGCGCAATACAGGCGCGAAAATGAGACTCTGCCTATGATTAGGGAAAGTCCCTAGAGAATAAGGTGTCCAATACAGTGCCTGCCGGTTATTTTACAAAATTCCCAAGATTAAAATAATTCCTCAAGGCTATGGAGTATAAAATATGTTTATATATAAATCGATTTAGCCCAGAAAATGTCTACAGTCTTAAAAAGCCCTTGTGAAGCCCTTTTTTACTGTCTGTAATAAAAATGGCTTACCGGATCCCATAGGGAAAATGACAGCTTCCAGCATTACATCGTCTTGTTAGAATGTGTCATACCTCAAGCAGCAAAAGTCTGCTCACTGTTCCCCCAACTGAAGTTAATTCCTCTCAACAGTCCTGTGTGGAACAGCCATCGATTTTAGTAACGGTTGCTAAAATCATTTTCCTCTTACAAACAGAAATCTTCATCTCTTTTCTGTTTCAGAGTAAATAGTACATACCAGCACTATTTTAAAATAACAAACTCTTGATTGAATAATAAAAACTACAGTTAAACACTAAAAAACTCTAAGCCATCTCCGTGGAGATGTTGCCTGTACAACGGCAAAGAGAATGACTGGGGAAGGCGGAGCCTAGGAGGGATCATGTGACCAGCTTTGCTGGGCTCTTTGCCATTTCCTGTTGGGGAGGAGAATATCCCACAAGTAAGGATGACGCCGTGGACCGGACACACCTATGTTGGAGAAAGATAGGAGGGGGGAGAGAGAGAGCAAAAGAGAGGGGAGAAAGAGAGCAAAAGAGGGGGGGGGGGAGAGAGCGAGCAAAAGAGAGCGGGGAGAGCGAGCAAAAGAGAGCGGGGAGAGCGAGCAAAAGAGAGGCAGAGACACAGCAAAAGAGGGAGAGAGACAGGGGGGGGGGAGAGAGCAAAAGAGAGGGGAGAAAGAGAGAGTAAAAGAGAGGGGATATAGAGAGAGAGCAAGGGGTGGGACTGCTGTACTGCAAAAAATGGCCCGTGTACACGGGCTTTAGGACTAGTAAAAAATAATCTACTGAATTTGAACACATTTTGGCACCTTGATCTACATAGAGGAGAATCATAGCCACCCAGAACAAATGTCAGCTGTGATGTGCTTCTGTGTAGATGCTGTTTTAATATCATCCATTATGGATACCACTGATTTGGTCATGCACATTATTGGTTTATGATTATACAGATGGATGTATTTATGTATCTAGTCACAATTTATCAGTACATTTAAAACTGAAATATCCCTAATATGGACTAGCAAAACTGAATAGAACGATGTGATTAATGAAAAATTTATACCACATGCTACTAACATTACTAATAAGGCAAGGTAGGCATATTTACATTATCTTTGACATTCAATATTATTGACACAGTCAAAACTATCCTTTAGTTCAATGACCTTCACTCCAAGTAACAGGATTACCCTTGATATCTGCTATTATTATAGAATATATTAAACCATTTGTGCTTAAATTATTTGTCATTTTAAAAGGGATACTTACTGTAATTTCCCCAACACCACTTAATGTGTTTCCAATTATTTGTTTTAACAGCTGAACAGTATTAAAAGCACAGTAAATGTTAAAGTGCCATAATAGTTGAAAAATTACACACTCATTCATTAGAACATATAATTTGCCGCACTGAGCTCCTTAAGCAGCCCACGGCAGAATGCTATTTTGCTGAGAGGTGACGTTTCCACCTCTTAGAAAATAGTTGTGCGTCCCAGCTTGTGCCATGCCGGATAGCCCGCACAGCTATTGGCTAAGAGGTGGAAACGTCACCTCTCAGCAAAATAGCGTTCTGCCGTAGGCTGCCTGAGGCGCTCAATGCGGCAAACGCTTCAAAAAAATAAAGGAATTTTCAGCGTGAAGTATTATATACTTCATGACTGAAAGTCCCCTTAATTTGTTTCAATGGTAAATACAAGTGTTTAATAAACGCTAGGATTTACCATAACTTTAAGTAATTACTGCCTCTTTAAATTATGTTCAAATTTTTTTAACGTAAAAATTGCCTTTAAATTTCAGTTCTAAGAGGCTCCCCCAACCCACCCTTAAAGGGAAACTAAACCCATTTTCTTTTCTTTCATGATTCGGATAGTGCATGCAATTTTAAGCATTTTTCTAAAATACTCCTATTATCAATTTTTCTTTGTTCTCTTGGTATCTGTATTCGAAAAAGCAGGAATTTAAACTTGAGGAGCCGACCCAATTTTTGGTTCAGACCCTGGATAGCGCTTGCTGATTGGTGACTACATTTAGCCACCAATTAGCAAGAGCTACCCAGGTGCTAAACCAAAAATGGGCCGACTCCTAAGCTTAAATTCATGTTTTTCAAATAAAGATACCAAGAGAATAAAGAAAACATGACAATAGGAGTAAATTACAAAGTTTGCTTAAAAATGCTCTATCTGAATCATGAAAGAAAAAAAATTTGGGTTTGGGTTTTCTTATATTCTGCAGTGGTAGGTACGGTCAAAGACAATGCAAACACCAACCACATTCACTGTATATAGTGTGCTATCCAGTATTAAAATGTCAGCCTCTCTTATCAAAGCAGACATTACTGTGTCAAGTGAAAGGAAGGTTTAGGAAGCACACAAGGCACTTGTACTTTGAGAAGACAAGAGGACAGCTTATTACTGGACTGCGTGTGGCTACAAGTTTTATGGTACAGTAACTTTAAATTCAGAACTATCACCATTAACTGCTTTTTTAACTGTTTCTAATGTAATTTCAGGAATTTTCATTTAAAATTATCCAAACAACTGTTTGAATATCTTGCTGTATACATCTAGTATTTACTTTGAAAACTGGCTATAGTTTTGTATTATCATTTTGTTTCTATTTTGTACAATTGGGTTTTTTTTCTAGCCAGTAAACTACATGCAATTGTATGTATTTTTCTATACACACACACAGTACAAACATACATATACACACGTATGTATGTACTTTCTAGTTTGTAAGTTCCCACAGGAATAGGGCCCTCAATTCCTCCTGTATGTGTTTGTACATTTTGTCTTGGGGTTAAAGCGCAGTACTTATTTAATAATTTTGAATACTAAATCAAATAAAAAGGAAATGTATGCTTGCCTGATAAATTTATTCCTTTTACGATATGACGAGTCCACGGATTTCATCCTTGCTTATGGGATATCGCCTCCTGGTCAGCAGGAGGAGGCAAAGAGCTCCACAGCAGAGCTGCATAAATAGCTCCTCCCTTCCCCTCCAACCCAGTCATTCGACCGAAGTTAGGAAGAGAAAGGAAAAGCCAAGGAGCAGAGGTGACTGAAGTTTAATAAAAAATAAAAACCTGTCTTAGAAAATGACAGGGTGGGCCGTGGACTCGTCATATCGTAAAAGAAATAAATTTATCAGGTAAGCATAAATTTCCTTTTCTTTTACAAGATATGACGAGTCCACGGATTTCATCCTTACTTATGGGATACAATACCAAAGCTATAGGACACGGATGAAAGGGAGGGACAAGACAGGAACCTAAACGGAAGGCACCATTCCTTGAAGAACCTTTCTCCCAAAAACAGCCTTGGACGAGGCAAAAGTATCAAATTTGTACAATTTAGAAAAAAATCTGTTCAACAGAAGCATCATTTTTAAATGCCCATAAGGAAGCCACAGCCCTAGTGGAGTGAGCTATAATTCGTTCAGGAGGCTGCTGTCCAGCAGTCTCATAAGCAACACGGATGATACTCTTCAGCCAAAAATAAAGAGAGAGGTAGCCGTAGCTTTCTGACCCCTACGTTTCCCAGAAAAAAAAAACAAATAATGAAGATGTTTGACGGAAATCCTTAGTCGCCTGCAAGTAGAACTTCAAGGCACGGACTACGTCCAAATTATGTAACAGACGCTCCTTCTTAGAAGAAGGGTTAGCACACAAGGAAGGAACAACAATTTCCTGATTAATATTTTTGTTAGAAACAACCTTAGGAAGAAAACCAGGTTTGGTACGTAACACCACCTTATCAGAATGGAAAATAAGATAAGGAGAATCACACTGTAAAGCCGAAAGTTCAGAAACTCTGCGAGCAGAGGGAATAGCAACCAAAAACAACGCCTTCCAAGATAATAACTTAATATCTATGGAATGCATAGGTTCAAACGGAACCCCTTGAAGAACTCTAAGAACTAAATTCAAACTCCTAGGAGGAGCAATAGGTCGAAACACAGGCTTAATTCTAGTCAGAGCCTGACAAAAAGATTAAACATCTGGAACATCTGCCAGACGCTTATGTAGCAAGATAGACAAGGCGGAAATCTGCCCCTTTAAGGAATTTGCTGACAACCCTTTCTCCAGTCCTTCTTGGAGAAAAGATAAAATCCTAGCAATCCTAACCTTACTCCAGGAGTAACCCTTGGATTCGCACCAATAAAGATATTTACGCCATATCTTATGGTAAATTCTTCTAGTAGCAGGCTTACGAGCCTGAATCAAGGTATCAATGACCGAATCAGAGAACCCCCGCTTAGATAAAATCAAGCGTTTAATCTCCAAGCAGTCAGCTGCAGAGAACTTAGATTCGGATGATGAAAAGGTCCCTAAATGAGAAGGTCCTGCCTCAATGGAAGCTTCCACGGTGGTAGAGATGACATGTCCACCAGATCGGCATACCAAGTCCTGCGAGGCCACGCAGGAGCGATTAGAATCACAGAGGCCCTCTCCTGTTTGACTCGAGCAATCACCAGAGGAAGGAGAGCAAACGGAGGAAACACATAAGCTAGGTTGAACGACCAAGGCACTGCCAAGGCATCTATCAGTTTGGCCTGAGGATCCCTGGACCTGGATCCGTATCTCAGGAGCTTGGCATTCTGACGAGACGCCATAAGATCCAGCTCCGGCTTGCCCCACCTGAGAATCAGAATGGCAAAGACCTCCGGATGAAGTTCCCATTCCCCCGGATGAAACGTCTGTCTGCTCAAGAAATCCGCCTCCCAGTTGTCCACTCCTGGGATGCAGATTGCTGACAGAGAACAAGAGTGAGTTTCCGCCCACTGAATTATCTTGGATACCTCTGTCATCCCCAAGGAACTCCTTGTTCCTCCCTGATGATTGATGTAATCCACAGTCGTGATGTTGTCCGACTGGAATCTGATAAACTTGGCCGAAGCCAACTGAGGCCAAGCCTGAAGCGCATTGAAAATTGCTCTCAACTCCAGAATATTGATTGGAAGTAGAGACTCCGACCGAGTGCACACACCCTGAGCCTTCAGGGAGTTCCAGACTGCACCCCATCCTAGCAGGCTGGCGTCTGGTGTTGTCACTATCACCCATGAGGGTCTGCAGAAGCACGTCCCTTGGGACAGATGATCCGACGACAACCACCAAAGAAGAGAATCCCTTGTCTCCTGATCGAGACCTATCTGAGGAGACAAATCTGCATAATCTCCATTCCATTGTCTGAGCATGCTCAGTTGTAGAGGTCTGAGATGAATGCGAGCAAACGGAATGATGTCCATTGCTGCCACCATCAATCCAATTGCTTTGATGCACTGAGCCACTGACGGCCGAGAATTGGACTGAAGGACTCGGCATGTATCCAAAATCTTTAACTTTCTGACTTCCGTCAGAAAGATCTTCATGGACAGAGAGTTGATTATAGTTCCCAGGAAAGGAACCTTTGTCTGTGGAATTAGAGAACTCTTTTCCAGATTCACCTTCCACCTGTGAGTCCTTAGGAATGATAGAACAATGTCGGTATGAGACTTTGTCAGCTGATAAGATGACGCCTGGATTAGAATATCGTCCAGATAAGGCGCCAATGCAATGCCCTGCGGTCTGAGAACCACTAGCAGAGACCCCAGAACCTTTGTGAAGATTCTGGGTGCCGTGGTCAGACCGAAAGGAAGGGCCACAAACTGAAAATGTTTGTCCAGAAAGGCAAACCTCAGGAACTTGTGATGATCTCTGTGGATAGGAATATGAAGGTATGCATCCTTTAAATCCACTGTAGTCATATATTGACCCTCCTGGATCAATGGAAGAATTGTCCGAATAGTCTCCATCTTGAAGGATGGGACTCTGATAAACTTGTTCAGACTCTTGAGATCTAAGATGGGTCGGAACGTTCCCTCTTTTTTGGGAACTACAAAAAGATTTGAGAAAAACCCCTGTCCCTGTTCCTCTATTGGAACGGGACAAATTACTCCCATGGAGAAGAGGTCTTTTACACAACGTAAGAACGCCTCTCTTTTTATCTGGTCTACAGACAATCGTGAAAGAAGAAACCTTCCGCTGGGGGAAGAATTTTTGAACTCCAACTGATACCCTTGAGACACGATTTCCAGTGTCCAGGGATATTGAATGTATCTTATCCAAGCCTGCCCCCTACTAGAAAGTCTGCCCCCTACTAGATCCGGTCCCGGATCGGGGGCCGCCCCTTCATGCTGTCTTGGTAGCAGCAGCTGGCTTCTTGGGTGGTTTACCCTTGTTCCAAGCCTGGTTGGGTCTCCAAGTGGACTTGGCCTGTGAATAATTCCCTTCCTGTTTTGTGGCAGAAGAAGAGGGGATTCCTTTAAAATTTAGAAAGGAACAAAAATTACTCAGTCTGCTCTTTTGCTTGGATGTTTTATCTTGAGGGAGAAGGTGCCCCTTACCTCCCGTAATGTCAGAAATGATTTCCTTCAAGTCAGGCCCGAACAAGGTCTTTCCCTTGTAAGGAATAGCTAAGAGCTTAGATTTCGAGGACCAAGATTTTAACCATAAGGCTCTCTGTGCTAAGATGGAAAATCCTGAATTCTTAGCCGCCAATTTGGTGATCTGAAAGACGGCATCCGTAATAAAAGAATTAGCCAGCTTAAGGCCCTTAATTCTATCTTGTATTTCCTCTAAGGAAGTCTCAGTCCTAAGAGACTCCTCTAGAGCATCAAACCAAAAGGCAGCCGCAATGCAGGCCGTCGGCTGTAATAGGAACCCCTGGTGAACATAAAGTTTTTGGAGAAGACCCTCTAACTTCTTATCCATGGGGTCTTTGAAAGCACAACTGTCCTCGATAGGGATAGTCGTACACTTAGCCAGGGTAGAGATAGCTCCCTCCACCTTAGGGATGGACTGCCAAGAATCCCGAACGGTATCAGCTATAGGGTACATCTTCTTAAACATAGGGGAAGGAGAGAACGGGATACCCGGTCTTTCCCATTCCCTAGCAATAATTTCTGAGCTATCTGTCCATCTTACACAATTTTTCTGGAGGGACCACAATAAAATCACAGTCGTCCAGAGTCCCCAAAACCTCCCGTAGTAACAGATGGAGGTGTTCAAGTTTAAATCTGAAAGACATTACTTCTGAATCTGTCTGGGGTAAGGCACTCCCTGAGTCAGACAATTCCCTCTCAGACAGATTCTCCCCATCCCCCAATTCAGATCCCTGGGAGGGTATATCAGAGATAGCCATCAAAGCATCAGAAGTCGCAGGGACCACCTGGGCCTCTTTCCTGCTGCGTTTGCCTTGCAAAACTGGCAACTTAGATAAAACTTCTGAAAGGGTGGATGACATGACTGCAGCCATATCCTGCAGAGTAAATGAAGCAGACGCAGTGGAAGAACACGGCGTCGCCTGAGTGGGCGTTAAAGGCTGTGACGCCTGGGGAGAAAGATGCCGCATATCTTGAATCTCATCATTCTGAGAGCAGTCCTTAGACATATCTTTATTAATTTATTAATATTATCGGTTATTTGTAGAGCGCCAACAGATTCCGCAGCGCTATAAACAAAGGGGAGTACAACAAAACAATTAAAGAGATCAAATGGGTAGAGGGCCCTGCCAAGAGTTGCACTGTTGTAATCCACTCTTAAGAAGGTGATCTACAAACAGCTGGACTCTTAGGCTTACATGCTAAGGGGGTTCAGGGGATAGCAATGGAGGAGTGGAACTGGTATAAAGTAAGGTTAGCATAGGTTGTATGCATCCCTGAACAGTAGAGTCTTTAGGGAGCGCTTGAAGCTTTCAAAACTAGGGGAGAGTCTTGTGGGGCGAGACAGAGAGTTCCACAAGATGGGAGCCAGTCTGGAGAAGTCCTGTAAACGGGAGTGCAATGAGGTAACCAGAGAGGAGGAGAGTAGGAGGTCATGAGCAGAGCGAAGGGTACGGGAGGGAGAGCATCTGGAGACAAGGTCTGAGATATAGGGGGGAGCAGTGCAGTTGAGGGCTTTGTATGTCAGAGTGAGAATTTTGTGTTTGATCCTAGAGGCAAGAGGAAGCCAGTGAAGGGATTGGCAGAGAGGAGCAGCAGATGAAGAGCGACGTGTAAGGAAGATGAGTCTGGCAGAGGCATTCATTATGGATTGTAAGGGAGCTAGGCGGCAGGTGGGGAGACCAGAGAGGATAGAGTTGCTGTAATCAAGGCGGGAAAGAATGAGAGAGTGGATTAAAATCTTAGTTGTGTCTTGTGTAAGGAAGTGTCTAATTTTGGAGATGTTTTTAAGGTGGAAGCGGCCGGCTTTAGCCAAGGACTGAATGTGAGGAGTGAAGGAAAGATCTGAGTCAAATGTGACCCCGAGACATTGGGCATGCGGGATAGGGGTAATGATGGAGTTGTCGACAGTTATAGAGATATTGAGGGTGGGGATTTTGGAAGAAGGGGGGAAAATGAGGAGCTCAGTTTTGGAGAGATTTAGCTTGAGGTAGTGGGAGGATATCCAGGAAGAGATGTGAGAAAGACAGTTAGTGACACGGGTTAGCAAGGAAGGAGATAGATCTGGTGCAGAGAAGTAGATTTGGGTGTCATCGGCATACAAATGATATTGGAAACCGTGGGACTTAATTAGGGAGCCTAGTGATGACGTATAGATTGAGAAGAGAAGGGGACAGAGGACAAAGGATATCTTTATTAAATACAATTTCCTCTCTACACTGTAAGGCCCTCTCAAAGCATGAGGGACACAACGTAACTGGGGGTTCCACAATAGCATCTAAACACATAGCACATGTAGTGTGTTCCAGATCCTCCATGGTACAGAAATAAAGCTAACTTGGTCGTGTCTCTGGTAACAATGATAATTAGCTAAACGTATATACAAAAAAAGAATGTGTGCACGGTGTCTTTTGAAAATAAACCGTCTCAGTTTTCACAGAACGATACTGAATTAACAAAAAATGAAGCTGCGGAATAAGTCTTTTACCCCTACACTTATCGCACCTCAGAAAAAAAAACAGTCACCTCGCCGCGGCTCCTACCTGACTCCACAGACCAGCTATCCGCTAGAACAGAGGGCCTAAGAACGCTTGTAAATCTAGCCACAAGCGGACTTAGGAGCCGTAAGGAAGTGCTGCCGATCCGGTCTCAGTAAACACACTGCACGGCTGAAGCGCGCAAAGATTAGGCTCCGCCCATCGTGGGCGTATTCCACATACCCCGGGAAAAACTAAATGAACACCGCCATACATCGGAGTCCGATAGAGAGAACTTTATCTCCCTTTGGCTCCGGTGCTACTCCCAGCGTCAGCCCCATGTTCCGCATGTTCTACATAACACAATAAAGGAATCGCCCGTTGCGCTAAATTAATTGAACCGCCAACAACTCCCAACGTTTCTCGGCTAAATTATACATGCCAGAATGAGTTGAGTAAAATTAAACATGTCGGTATCCCATTTTCAATAAAATGATAACTCACACCTGCAAGAAGGGGAAGCCCATACCCGAGCCCATAACCCTTCCCAGACAAAGGCAGAGTACAGTCAATTCTGAGATATGCTGCAGAGCCCCAGAGATATAAGACTGCACTTACCTCCATGCTGAGGAACAGCATGAGAATCTCAGTGTCAAGAGGTCCACTCTTCCTCATGAGGTCCTGTGAAGGTAGAATTGTCTTAGTTAGGACTCTCTAAGACATACACATAAAGCAGCACAAGCAAGGGAGAAGCAGTGAAGCTAAAACTCCACCAGTTCCCACAGCTTAAAAAGCTATTACTCCAGATGCTGCCTTATAGGAAAATAGTACACACTGGCAGCATTTAAAAATAAAAAAACTCTTGATTGAAGAATTTAAAACTAACGCCTCACTTTACCTCTTTCTATCACTAACACAGGCAAAGAGAATGACTGGGTTTGAGGGGAAGGGAGGAGCTATTTATGCAGCTCTGCTGTGGAGCTCTTTGCCTTCTCCTGCTGACCAGCAGGTGATATACCATAAGGATGAAATCCGTGGACTCGTCATATCTTGTAAAAGTGGGTTCTAATTAAATTAATTGCACCAGGCTCCTTCATTTTGGTCCTGTAAGTGGTTCTCAGTAACAAATTTGATCTGCGTACTACACTATGTTCTTACCTCGGCTCCCTCTGAACGTGCTTCTTCTACAAATTCACTGATGGATTTCTTCTGTGTTTCATCCACTAAAGCCCCAACATCTATGGTTTTATCCAGGCTGTCACCCAACCTCAAGTGAGACATTCTTTGTTTCAAACGACGGATTAAATCTTCAACAATGGACTCTTGCATAAGAAGTCGGGACCCTGCACTGCAAACCTAAACCCAAAGTAGCAACATATTACTGTCACTTTAACAAGTTCACACTTTATATAGTGTCAGAATTTATTTTTTTTGTATATTTCTGAAAATTTGTTAATTACAACATTTAAAGCCAAGCCAGATGTTATTTCCTGCATGTACCTGACCCTGATTGAACCATATGGCATCAACAAGGCCCTCTACAGCACTGTCTAGATCTGCTGTGTCAAACACTATGAATGGAGATTTCCCACCCAATTCCAGAGACAACTTCTTCCCAGTGCCTGCTGTTGCTTTCCTCAGTATGCGTCCAACCTGTGAAATGGAAAGAAAATGAACTTAAAACATACTTAATTGTAGACATTATACCTCAGCAATAATAAAGATAAATAATAGAATGTTCAAATCAAATGATAGCGAGGAGGGCCATCACCATAATAAAAAAAAGGAATGTACACTATATGGCCAAAAGTTTGTGGGCACCCCTACTAATTATTTAGTTTAGGTGTTTTAGCCACACTCATTGTTAACAGCTGCATAAAATAAAGCACATAGTCATGAAAGCTGCATAAACATTGGCAGTTCAATGGGTCATCCTAAAGAGTTCAGTGACTTTACACATGGCACTTTCATAGGGATGCCACAAGTTAGTTTGTGACATTTCTGCCCTACTAGATCTTCCCTGATCAACTGTGAGTGCTATTTTTTGGAAGTGGAAGTGTCTAGGCACAACAACAGCACAGCCACAAAGTGGAAGACCACACAAACTCACAGAGCAGGACACCAAGTACTGAGGCACATTGCATGTAAAAATCACCTAGCATCTGTTACATCACTTACTACAGAGTTCTTAAATGCCTCTGGAAGCAACATCAGCACAAGAACTGAGTGTTGCAAGCTTCATGAAGTGGGCTTTCATGGCCAAGCAGCTATACAAAAGCTTCACAAACGCATGTTCAATTCAATATTAATGCCCATGGTTCTGGAATGTGATGTCCAACAAGTTTGTATATCTGTGATGGGCGCATACTTTTGCCCATATACAGTAGGGCTAAATTACAAGTGTAGAACTATTAATCGCTCCCGCTCGCGCGTTAAAGGGACATGAAAACCAAAAAATATCTTTCATGTTTCAGATAGAGCATGCACTTTTAAACTTTTTTTCCAGTTTACTTCTATTATCTGATTTGCTTCGTTCTCTTGGTGTCCTTTGTGAAAAGCATGCTTAGACAGGCTTAGGAGCTAGCTGCTCATTGGTTGCTGCACATATATACCTCTTTTCATTGGCTTACAGGTGTATTCAGCTAGCTTCCAGTAGTGAATTGCTGCTCCTTCAATAAAAGATATCAAACCAATAAAAACAAAATTGATAAAAGAAGTAAATTGGAAAGTTGCTTAAAATTATTTGCTCTATCTGAATCTTGAAAACAGACATTTGGGTTTCATATCCCTTTAACATTCGCTAAAAGTACGCATTTTGCAGGCATCCGGTACTGCATATATTACAAGTTAAAAGTAAAAAGTTTTTGCATGAGCGCCAATGCGCACAAAAAGGCGAAGTCCGAATACCGTGACTGCGTTAATGTATTAATGTATTAGCTCTTATGGCCAGTGTGACCATGCTCTTTCTTGGATTCACTTCTACACACATCCTACATCCTGCCGCAACCACCTATGCAATATTTCCAAGATTCGCCCTTTTCTGTGTGCTAAAACCACTAAGTAAATAATCCACTCCATTGTTATGTCCCGACTTGACTACTGCAATAACCTACTTACTGGCCTTCCTCTTTCCCGCATCTCCCCCTTCAATCCATCCTAAATGCCTCTGCCAGGCTAATCCACCTTTCCCATCGCTCTGTATCTGCTGCACCTCTCTGTGAGTCCCTTCATTTGCACCCCATTCACAGCAGAATTAAATTCAAAATTCTCACCCTTACATACAAAGCTCTCACCAACGCTGCTCCCCACTACCTATCCTCTCTAATAAACAAGTATACTCCAGCCCGCCCACTAAGATCCAACAATGACCTGCTCCTTGCATATATATATATATATATATATATACACATACATACATACACACACATATATATATATATATATATATATACATATATACATATATATATATATATATATATACACACACACATATAATATATATATACACACATACACATACATACACAGCCACACACACACATACATATATAATATATATACATATATTTATATATATATATATATATATATATATACACACATATACAGTATATATACACATATATATATACACACATACATATACACACACACACACACACATATACTGTATATATATATATATATATATATATATATACACATACATACATATACACACACACGTACACACACACATAGATGTGCATATATGTTGTATCTTTATTAAAGTTCTTTGCATTCCTTATTTTTTCTTCTAACACCGGAGACCTCATATCTTGGAGCCCTTATAACTTTTATTGCAATTTTTTCCAGAATTTTTATTGGATAGTATTATTATGAGTGTAACTGTACTTTTAAATGTAATTTTACTGTTTTTTTGTGCAACTTTTTAAATCGAGCATAACAGTTAACAAGAGCTCTGAAAACGCACTAAATTCAACTTATATTACGAGCTACACTTCCAATGCGCGCAAAGACCTGCAATACACCCCTTATGGTTTGCGCGCAGCGGTCAGCGGTAATCTAGCCCATAGTGTATTATAAAAGGTAATAGCTAAAGGCAAAACTTTATATTATCCCCAGAGTTTAAATTTTCATCCACCTTGGAATAACCATGGGAATTCCTACTTTCAGCTCTCTCTATTCCAGGAGCTCTTCAATTTATTAGAAACTTTTAAACTTTCTTGGGGATACAAAAAGATTCAAGTTAAAAAATTTCCATTAAGAGAGAGATGAAATAGCTTGATTTTCAAATACCCTATTTCATTTGTGACATTTAAAGGGACACTGTACCCAAAAATTTTCTTTCTTGATTCAGATTGCGCATGAAATTTTAAGCAACTTTCTAATTTACTCCTATTATCAAATTTTCTTCTTTCTCTTGGTATCTTTATTTGAAATGCAAGAATGTAAGTTTAGATGCCGGCCCATTTTTGGGGAACAACCTGGGTTGTCCTTGCTGATTGGTGGATAAATTCATCCACCAATAAAAAAGTGCTGTCCAGAGTACTGAAACTAAAAAAAAGCTTAGATGCCTTCTTTTTCAAATAATGATAGCAAGAGAACGAAGAAAAATTGATAATAGGAGTAAATTAGAAAGTTGCTTAAAATGGCATGCTCTTTCTGAATTACAAAAGAAAATTTTTGGGTACAGTGTCCCTTTAAGGCAAATATATCCTTCTGAAGGTGAATCCAACATTTAAAAAGGTGTTTAAGTTTAATTCCCCTACTAAAAAAAAAATTCAAAAAGGTTCTCTATTCTTTGAAATCTGTCAATAATTACATATCCCAGCGTGTAACCACTGTATTATCCTATTGGTGAATAATAAATTATGTTCTCACATAACAAATCATTCCTGAATACAGTAGTGCATATGGTCAAAGTGGTTCACTGTACACACTGAGCCTTGGCTGAATTTGCACATCATAAATCATGCATTATCACTAATTGGTATCCGTGATTGAGTGCACAACTGCAGGTCTTGCCCCTGAGGCTGCTTTGATTATGTGCTATGACTTGTTACTTATGATGTGGCTTTTAACTGAGTTTGATAAACAAATCTAGTGATTTATGTATGACCTTTAATGAATTAGAATTAAAGAGAGACTTAGCATACCAGTCAAGTACTCTTTTTTTTTTTTTTTTTTTTTCTCTTGATAAATCCTTTTGATGATTTATATTTCATAATGACTTTACACAGACAAGTAGAAAATGATGCTATCATAGACACAAGTAACATTTGCTTCAACATAAAATCTCTATATAAATAATGTTCAATGAACATGATTGGTAAACATTTTTGCTTCTCGTGCTATCTTTGAATTTATTTACTTGTAATGTGCTTCTGTAGTATAGAATGGATTCCCTTAATCCCCCTTGTTAAATTGTAGTTTACCTCAGTAGAGCCAGTAAATGCTACTTTGTCCACATCAGGATGGTCAGCAAGCTTTCCACCAAAAGCTCCATTGCCTGTTACCACATTGAAAACTCCTGGTGGGAGCCCAGCCTCTGCACATATTTCTGCCAAAAGTAATGCTGTCAACCGTGTGTAGGTGGCAGGTTTAAGTACAACAGTATTACCTAAAATGTGACAAAGTAGAGATTAGGCTGAATTGTTTATTAAATAGAAAGCCATAGACACTATTACAGAATCACCTAATCAAAATGTTTTTTTTTTTCTTAAAGGTAACCTGTGATTTTAAATAAAACATTTGAATACAGATGTATTGGATATGTGCACGGGTTTAAAGTGAAGGTCAATTTTCATGTGAAAGTGGCCAGTTTTAAAAAAACAGAATTTATGTTTACCTGATAAATTACTTTCTCCAACGGTGTGTCCGGTCCACGGCGTCATCCTTACTTGTGGGATATTCTCTTCCCCAACAGGAAATGGCAAAGAGCCCAGCAAAGCTGGTCACATGATCCCTCCTAGGCTCCGCCTACCCCAGTCATTCGACCGACGTTAAGGAGGAATATTTGCATAGGAGAAACCATATGATACCGTGGTGACTGTAGTTAAAGAAAATAAATTATCAGACCTGATTAAAAAAACCAGGGCGGGCCGTGGACCGGACACACCGTTGGAGAAAGTAATTTATCAGGTAAACATAATTTCTGTTTTCTCCAACATAGGTGTGTCCGGTCCACGGCGTCATCCTTACTTGTGGGAACCAATACCAAAGCTTTAGGACACGGATGAAGGGAGGGAGCAAATCAGGTCACCTAAATGGAAGGCACCACGGCTTGCAAAACCTTTCTCCCAAAAATAGCCTCAGAAGAAGCAAAAGTATCAAACTTGTAAAATTTGGTAAAAGTGTGCAGTGAAGACCAAGTCGCTGCCCTACATATCTGATCAACAGAAGCCTCGTTCTTGAAGGCCCATGTGGAAGCCACAGCCCTAGTGGAATGAGCTGTGATTCTTTCGGGAGGCTGCCGTCCGGCAGTCTCGTAAGCCAATCTGATGATGCTTTTAATCCAAAAAGAGAGAGAGGTAGAAGTTGCTTTTTGACCTCTCCTTTTACCGGAATAAACAACAAACAAGGAAGATGTTTGTCTAAAATCCTTTGTAGCATCTAAATAGAATTTTAGAGCGCGAACAACATCCAAGTTGTGCAACAAACGTTCCTTCTTCGAAACTGGTTTCGGACACAGAGAAGGTACGATAATCTCCTGGTTAATGTTTTTGTTAGAAACAACTTTTGGAAGAAAACCAGGTTTAGTACGTAAAACCACCTTATCTGCATGGAACACCAGATAAGGAGTAGAACACTGCAGAGCAGATAGTTCTGAAACTCTTCTAGCAGAAGAAATTGCAACCAAAAACAAAACTTTCCAAGATAATAACTTAATATCAACGGAATGTAAGGGTTCAAACGGAACCCCCTGAAGAACTGAAAGAACTAAGTTGAGACTCCAAGGAGGAGTCAAAGGTTTGTAAACAGGCTTGATTCTAACCAGAGCCTGAACAAAGGCTTGAACATCTGGCACAGCTGCCAGCTTTCTGTGAAGTAACACAGACAAGGCAGAAATCTGTCCCTTCAGGGAACTTGCAGATAATCCTTTTTCCAATCCTTCTTGAAGGAAGGATAGAATCTTAGGAATCTTAACCTTGTCCCAAGGGAATCCTTTAGATTCACACCAACAGATATATTTTTTCCAAATTTTGTGGTAAATCTTTCTAGTTACAGGCTTTCTGGCCTGAACAAGAGTATCGATAACAGAATCTGAGAACCCTCGCTTCGATAAGATCAAGCGTTCAATCTCCAAGCAGTCAGCTGGAGTGAAACCAGATTCGGATGTTCGAACGGACCCTGAACAAGAAGGTCTCGTCTCAAAGGTAGCTTCCAAGGTGGAGCCGATGACATATTCACCAGATCTGCATACCAAGTCCTGCGTGGCCACGCAGGAGCTATCAAGATCACCGACGCCCTCTCCTGATTGATCCTGGCTACCAGCCTGGGGATGAGAGGAAACGGCGGGAACACATAAGCTAGTTTGAAGGTCCAAGGTGCTACTAGTGCATCCACTAGAGCCGCCTTGGGATCCCTGGATCTGGACCCGTAGCAAGGAACTTTGCAGTTCTGACGAGAGGCCATCAGATCCATGTCTGGAATGCCCCACAGCTGAGTGACTTGGGCAAAGATTTCCGGATGGAGTTCCCACTCCCCCGGATGCAATGTCTGACGACTCAGAAAATCCGCTTCCCAATTTTCCACTCCTGGGATGTGGATAGCAGACAGGTGGCAGGAGTGAGACTCCGCCCATAGAATGATTTTGGTCACTTCTTCCATCGCTAGGGAACTCCTTGTTCCCCCCTGATGGTTGATGTACGCAACAGTTGTCATGTTGTCTGATTGAAACCGTATGAACTTGGCCCTCGCTAGCTGAGGCCAAGCCTTGAGAGCATTGAATATCGCTCTCAGTTCCAGAATATTTATCGGTAGAAGAGATTCTTCCCGAGACCAAAGACCCTGAGCTTTCAGGGATCCCCAGACCGCACCCCAGCCCATCAGACTGGCGTCGGTCGTGACAATGACCCACTCTGGTCTGCGGAATGTCATCCCTTGTGACAGGTTGTCCAGGGACAGCCACCAACGGAGTGAGTCTCTGGTCCTCTGATTTACTTGTATCTTCGGAGACAAGTCTGTATAGTCCCCATTCCACTGACTGAGCATGCACAGTTGTAATGGTCTTAGATGAATGCGCGCAAAAGGAACTATGTCCATTGCCGCTACCATCAAACCTATCACTTCCATGCACTGCGCTATGGAAGGAAGAGGAACGGAATGAAGTATCCGACAAGAGTCTAGAAGTTTTGTTTTTCTGGCCTCTGTCAGAAAAATCCTCATTTCTAAGGAGTCTATTATTGTTCCCAAGAAGGGAACCCTTGTTGACGGAGATAGAGAACTCTTTTCCACGTTCACTTTCCATCCGTGAGATCTGAGAAAGGCCAGGACAATGTCCGTGTGAGCCTTTGCTTGAGGAAGGGACGACGCTTGAATCAGAATGTCGTCCAAGTAAGGTACTACTGCAATGCCCCTTGGTCTTAGCACCGCTAGAAGGGACCCTAGTACCTTTGTGAAAATCCTTGGAGCAGTGGCTAATCCGAAAGGAAGCGCCACAAACTGGTAATGCTTGTCCAGGAATGCGAACCTTAGGAACCGATGATGTTCCTTGTGGATAGGAATATGTAGATACGCCTCCTTTAAATCCACCGTGGTCATGAATTGACCTTCCTGGATGGAAGGAAGAATAGTTCGAATGGTTTCCATCTTGAACGACGGAACCTTGAGAAACTTGTTTAAGATCTTGAGATCTAAGATGGGTCTGAACGTTCCCTCTTTTTTGGGAACTATGAACAGATTGGAGTAGAACCCCATCCCTTGTTCTCCTAATGGAACAGGATGAATCACTCCCATTTTTAACAGGTCTTCTACACAATGTAAGAATGCCTGTCTTTTTATGTGGTCTGAAGACAACTGAGACCTGTGGAACCTCCCCCTTGGGGGAAGCCCCTTGAATTCCAGAAGATAACCTTGGGAGACTATTTCTAGCGCCCAAGGATCCAGAACATCTCTTGCCCAAGCCTGAGCGAAGAGAGAGAGTCTGCCCCCCACCAGATCCGGTCCCGGATCGGGGGCCAACCTTTCATGCTGTCTTGGTAGCAGTGGCAGGTTTCTTGGCCTGCTTTCCCTTGTTCCAGCCTTGCATTGGTCTCCAAGCTGGCTTGGCTTGAGAAGTATTACCCTCTTGCTTAGAGGACGTAGCACTTTGGGCTGGTCCGTTTCTACGAAAGGGACGAAAATTAGGTTTATTTTTTGCCTTGAAAGGCCGATCCTGAGGAAGGGCGTGGCCCTTACCCCCAGTGATATCAGAGATAATCTCTTTCAAGTCAGGGCCAAACAGCGTTTTCCCCTTGAAAGGAATGTTAAGTAGCTTGTTCTTGGAAGACGCATCAGCTGACCAAGATTTCAACCAAAGCGCTCTGCGCGCCACAATAGCAAACCCAGAATTCTTAGCCGCTAACCTAGCCAATTGCAAAGTGGCGTCTAGGGTGAAAGAATTAGCCAATTTGAGAGCATTGATTCTGTCCATAATCTCCTCATAAGGAGGAGAATCACTATCGACCGCCTTTATCAGCTCATCGAACCAGAAACACGCGGCTGTAGCGACAGGGACAATGCATGAAATTGGTTGTAGAAGGTAACCCTGCTGAACAAACATCTTTTTAAGTAAACCTTCTAATTTTTTATCCATAGGATCTTTGAAAGCACAACTATCCTCTATGGGTATAGTGGTGCGTTTGTTTAAAGTGGAAACCGCTCCCTCGACCTTGGGGACTGTCTGCCATAAGTCCTTTCTGGGGTCGACCATAGGAAACAATTTTTTAAATATGGGGGGAGGGACGAAAGGAATACCGGGCCTTTCCCATTCTTTATTAACAATGTCCGCCACCCGCTTGGGTATAGGAAAAGCTTCTGGGAGCCCCGGGACCTCTAGGAACTTGTCCATTTTACATAGTTTCTCTGGGATGACCAACTTGTCACAATCATCCAGAGTGGATAATACCTCCCTAAGCAGAATGCGGAGATGTTCCAACTTAAATTTAAACGTAATCACATCAGGTTCAGCTTGTTGAGAAATGTTCCCTGAATCAGTAATTTCTCCCTCAGACAAAACCTCCCTGGCCCCATCAGACTGGTTTAGGGGCCCTTCAGAACCATTATTATCAGCGTCGTCATGCTCTTCAGTATCTAAAACAGAGCAGTCGCGCTTACGCTGATAAGTGTTCATTTTGGCTAAAATGTTTTTGACAGAATTATCCATTACAGCCGTTAATTGTTGCATAGTAAGGAGTATTGGCGTGCTAGATGTACTAGGGGCCTCCTGAGTGGGCAAGACTCGTGTAGACGAAGGAGGGAATGATGCAGTACCATGCTTACTCCCCTCACTTGAGGAATCATCTTGGGCATCATTGTCATTGTCACATAAATCACATTTATTTAAATGAATAGGAATTCTGGCTTCCCCACATTCAGAACACAGTCTATCTGGTAGTTCAGACATGTTAAACAGGCATAAACTTGATAACAAAGTGCAAAAAACGTTTTAAAATAAAACCGTTACTGTCACTTTAAATTTTAAACTGAACACACTTTATTACTGCAATTGCGAAAAAATATGAAGGAATTGTTCAAAATTCACCAAATTTTCACCACAGTGTCTTAAAGCCTTAAAAGTATTGCACACCAAATTTGGAAGCTTTAACCCTTAAAATAACGGAACCGGAGCCGTTTTTAACTTTAACCCCTTTACAGTCCCTGGTATCTGCTTTGCTGAGACCCAACCAAGCCCAAAGGGGAATACGATACCAAATGACGCCTTCAGAAAGTCTTTTCTAAGTATCAGAGCTCCTCTCACATGCGACTGCATGTCATGCCTCTCAAAAACAAGTGCGCAACACCGGCGCGAAAATGAGGCTCTGCCTATGATTTGGGAAAGCCCCTAAAGAATAAGGTGTCTAAAACAGTGCCTGCCGATATTAATATATCAAAATACCCAGATTAAATGATTCCTCAAGGCTAAATAAGTGTTAATAATGAATCGATTTAGCCCAGAAAAAGTCTACAGTCTTAATAAGCCCTTGTGAAGCCCTTATTTACGATCTTAATAAACATGGCTTACCGGATCCCATAGGGAAAATGACAGCTTCCAGCATTACATCGTCTTGTTAGAATGTGTCATACCTCAAGCAGCAAGAGACTGCTCACTGTTCCCCCAACTGAAGTTAATTGCTCTCAACAGTCCTGTGTGGAACAGCCATGGATTTTAGTGACGGTTGCTAAAATCATTTTCCTCATACAAACAGAAATCTTCATCTCTTTTCTGTTTCTGAGTAAATAGTACATACCAGCACTATTTTAAAATAACAAACTCTTGATTGAATAATAAAAACTACAGTTAAACACTAAAAAACTCTAAGCCATCTCCGTGGAGATGTTGCCTGTACAACGGCAAAGAGAATGACTGGGGTAGGCGGAGCCTAGGAGGGATCATGTGACCAGCTTTGCTGGGCTCTTTGCCATTTCCTGTTGGGGAAGAGAATATCCCACAAGTAAGGATGACGCCGTGGACCGGACACACCTATGTTGGAGAAAAACCTATTAAAAACAGGGGCAATTTCATTCATGAAAATTGACATGGCACCGTATTTTAAAAATACTTACCTTGTTCTTCTGAAACGCCGGATGGCCGTTCTGAAACAATGCCCTGTCTGCTTCTTCCTGGTTTACTTACCCAGCAATGACAAAACCAGCTTCCTCCAATCACGGCGTTGCCTCAGGCAATGATTCCCCCGGGTGGGAAGCCGTGATTGGAGGATGCCGGAATCGTCGTTGCTGACGTATGAATAGGCTGAGGCTTGCGACGAGCTGGTGAAGCACTGGAGCCGCATCAAGAAGAAAAGGTAAGTATATTTTAAGAAAACGGCTGAAATGTCAATTTTCATGAATGAAAGTGCCCTTGTTTTTAATAGGTTTTTTTTTTTTTTTTTTTTTTTTAAACGGGCACTTTCACATGAAAATTGACCTTCACTTTAAGGTGGGGAAAACTTTTTTAAATTGTATTTTTGTATTTGTAATTTTTATTTATCTGTGCGTGAATAGCAACATTTTAAGTTAGCAGTTTGTCTAGACACACATAGAATTAGCCTAGGGAAGAAGAATAGGAAATTGAGGTTTTTCCTAAAGAGCATTATGCACTTTCATAATTTTTACTGCATGCATTTAGTATTCTGCACTGTGTCCAGGTAGTTGTTGCTTTCCTTTACTCCTCATACAAACACAAAATATTTATGCCGCATTACACTTATTTTAATTTTGTAAATATATATTTAAATTACAACATAAACCCACCTAAAACCATTCATTCCCATAATCCTAAAATCAGCACTGCTCTGCTCACCCTGCAACCCTTTCACCACCATTCTGCTCTGGTCAGCTGCCACAAAAAACACAAAATTTATGCTTACCTGATAAATTATTTTCTTTCCTGGCAGGTAGAGTCCACAAATTCATTCATTACTGTTGGGAATGCAACCCCTGGCCACCAGGAGGATGCAAAGACACTCCAGCCAAAGCATTAGATATCCCTCCCACTTCATTTAGCCGAGGAAAAAAGGAAAAGTAGAAGAAACACTAGGGGTATAAAAACACCACATTAAAAATTAAAGGGCGAGTTCGTGGAATCTGCCTGCCAGGAAAGAAAATAATTTATCAGGTAAGCATAAATGTTGTTCTCTCTCCAATGGCAGGAAGAGTCCACAAATTAATTCATTACTGTTGGGAATCCAATACCCTAGCTATAGCTAAAGAGGACACAGAATGAACAGGGAACGAAAATAAGGCAGGCGGACATAAACTGAAGGTACCTCAGCTTGAAGCACTTTTCTCCCAAAAAAAGCCTCAGTTGAGGCAAAAACATCAAACAGAATTTTGAACAGGTATGTAAAGAAGACCCATTTAGCGCCTTACAGATTTGCTCCATGGAAGCTTCATTCTTAAAAGCCCAAGAAGAGGACAATACACAGGTAGAGTGAGCCGGAATCCTATCAGGAGGCTGTTGACCAGCTTCCTCATAAGCCAAAATAAATGACACTCCTCAATCAAAAAGAAAGAGTAGTCGCAGTGTCATTCTGACCCTTGTGCTTACCAGTGTACAAAATAAACAAGGAAGAAGATTGTCTAAAATCCTTGTTTGCATGAAGATAGAATTTCAAAGCACGCACTACATCCAGATTGTGCAACAAATGCTCCTTCTGAGAGGAGGGATTAGGGCAAAAAGAAGGAACTACAATTTCCTAAAAAGACAATCTTAGGTAGAAAACCTAACTTGGTACGTAAAACAGCCTTATCCGCATGGAAAACAAGATAAGGGGGATCACACTGTAAAGCAGATAAGTAAGAAACTCTGCAAGTAGAAGAAATAGCTAACGAAAACAAAACTTTCCAAGACAAAATTGTAATGTCAACAGAATGCATAGGCTCAAACAGAGCCTGTTGAAGAAATGTAAGAACCATATTAAGGCTCCAGGGAGGAGCAACAGGTTTAAACACAGGCCTGATTCTAACAAGTGCCTGAACAAAGGACTGAACATCAGGAAGAGAAGCTAATTTCTTGTGCAGCAACACAGAGAGGGCAGAAATCTGACCCTTGAGAGAACTAGCTGACAAACTTTTCTCCAAACCTTCTTGGAGAAACAAAAGATTTTGAGGGACTCTCATATTGTGCCAAGGGAAACCTCGATCCTCACACCACCTTAGACAGGTACGCCACACCTTGTGATAAATAAGACGAGTCACAGGCTTACGAGCCTGAATCAGATTGTCAATGACCCTGTCAGAAAATCCTCTTTTGGACAGAACTAAGCGTTCAATCTCCACGGAGTCAGCCACACAAAATCTAGATTTTGGTGTAGGAATGGACCCTGAAGGAGAAGTTTCACTCGCTGAGCCAAAAAACAAGGAGGAAAGGATGACATCTTCACTAGGTCTGCAAACCAGGTCCTAAGAGGCCATGCTGGAGAAATTAGAATCACAGAGGCCCGCTCCTGCTTGATGCGGGCGATCACCCAGGGAAGGAGTGCAAACGGAGGAAACAGATAAGCAAGTTTGAACTTCTATGGAACCACTAACGTGTCCACCAATAATGCCTATGGGTCCCTTGATCTCGACCCGAAGTTATGCTATCCGATTGGAATCTGATAAATTGGACAGAACGTAGTTGAGGCCACACCATCATAGCATTGAAGATGGCTCTCAAATCCAGAATGTTGATCAGAAGAAAAGACTCCTCCAGCAACCAGGTTCCCTGTGCCTTCAAGGGACCCCAAAATGCACCCCAGCCAAGAAGGCTGGCGTCCATAGTAACAATATCCCACAATGGTCTCAGAAAACATGTGCCTTGAGACAGGTGGTTCCGACAGAGCCACCAGGAGAGACAATTTATCATATGGCTGACCAGGACGATCTGTTGGGATAGGTTGGAATCGTCGCCATTACATTGCCTGAGCAAACATAGTTGTAGAGGTCGCAGATAAAAGCAAGCAAAAGCAATAATATCCATGGCAGCCACCATGGAGACCAACCACTTCCATGCATTGAGCCACTGAGGGACATGCAGTGGACTGTAGAGAGAGGCAGGCAGAAAGGAGTTTTGATGGGAGTTGATCCGCAAGGAAGATTTGCATGGAAATGGAATCGATGATCGTTCCCAGAAAACATACCCTGGTGTTGAGGGCCAGGGAACTCTTGCCCAGATTTCTCTTCCACCCATGAGCTTAAAGGAGAGACAAAAGAGAATCTGTGTGATATCTCACCAAAGGAAAAGATGGAGCTTGAACCAAGGTATCGTCCAGGTAAGGAGCAGCCGCGATTCCTCGCGTTCTGGCCACCGCTAGAAGAGCTCCTAGTACCTTTGTAAATATCTTTGGAGCAGTAGCTAGACCAAAGGGCAGAGCCACAAACTGGAAATGTTTGTCCAGAAAGGCAAACCGCAGAAACTGAAAATGGTCGATAGTGGTCATGAATTGACCCTCTTGGACCAATGGAAGAATGGATCTGATAGTCTCTATCTTGAAGGACCGAACCTTGAGAAACTTGTTGAAACACTTTAAGTTCAGAATTGGACAGAAAGTTCCCTCTTTCTTGGAAACCACCTAGGCCCCGTTCTAAAGGGGGGGCACTGGAATGATCACTCCCAAAGAAAATGGGTCTTTTACGCAATTCAAAAAGGCTGTCATCTTTGCTGGATTTGAAGAGAGCCTTGACAGAAGGTGAGACCTGAACCTGAACCTCTTCAGAGTCAGACAAAGGAATTATACTGTCTGAATCTGAGATTTCGCCCTCAGAGGCTACTGCAGTATTCTCATCAGACTTATGAGGAAGAGCAACCTGTGTAGCAGCAGACGGAACAGACACCTTACAATTCTTAGATTTCCTCTTGCGCTTTCCTAACATAAAGCCGCAGATACCGCTGAAGATATCTGTGCAACAAAATCTGATGGCAAATAAACTCCTCCAGGAGGCTAAGAGGAATTGCAAGGCACTATATGTGTAGCCATTGAGGCTTGGGACATTTGAGGAGAAAGCTGTGGCATTGCCTGAACAGCATCATCCTGAGAGACATGAGGCTCAGAAACCAAAAGTTTATCTTTACATTTTAAAGTCATTTCTAAACATGAGGAACAAAATTGCATAGGTAAAACAATTTGGCCCTCAAGACACAATAAACATATATCCATAGGAGCAGACCCCTGTTCCATGTCCATAGTAAAACAATTTGGGCCACTAAGAATCCCAAAAATAAATGAATGACTAGGAGCAAACCCTTGTTAAATAAAAATGACACTGTCACTTAAAGAAATAAAATGTAATCTCTCAGAGCGATACACGCTCCGAACGAATCTTAAGTAAAAATTAACAAGCTGCCTCTACACCTCAGATCGACTGAGGTGCCCTACCTGACCCTTCAATCCCAAGTTGATCGAAAAAAACAGCTGCACCATCGATCAATAAACGATTTGACACCAAGGAGCTGTTTAAAATGGCGCCGCTCCACTCAGGAACTCAGCCGGAAGAGAAGGGAGGAGTCACGTGATCGGCATAAATTAAGATGCGCAGTAAACTAAAAACGCACTATTTTTAGATCTTAGTATTTGTTAAACTGCCGATTACAAAACAAAGGTAGCAAAGATGAGCTCAAATGTACAATTTAAAGATATCTGTGCAGTAACTCCTTTTTTATCACATACCTAATAAAATAAAGGTCCCATGAACTAAACAGTCATATACACAGCTTCAGGGGAGACATCTCATAAACGCATGGGAAATTAACCCCTTAGTTTCCACACATAAACTAAGTGCCTACACACTGCCCAATACAATCCTTCCTAAAGGATTAAATATGTCCCAAATAAATTCTCCAGGAAATTCTTCTCAAGTGAAAGTCTCCAAGACCTAGAAGACAAAAGCACTTACCTGCATATTCAGCTGTCCGGCAGGAAGACATCTCACAAGGCATGACAGGACACATACTCCTATCAGAGACCTGTAGAAAAAGAAACCAACTCTGGCTTTCTATACCAATGGCAGTAATATGTTAGAAAAATCAAGGACCACCTCACCACTTTCTAACTACTTAAAAGCCACCACTACTCTTACTCAAGAGATTGAAGTGGATCCAGCTAAACCCAAATCCTTGCTTGCAGGGAAAAGTACCCGAAAAAAGGAATCAAATTCTTCAGACACCGAACTTCACCTCTTACATTGACAGAGGCAAAGAGACCGAGTGGGGGTTATGGGTAAAGGAAGTGACACTTAACAGCTTTGCCTCCTCCTGCTGGCCAGGCGTGAATACCCCACTAGTAATTGGAATGACGTTGTGGACTCTCCATGTCTTAGGAAAGCAAACTGCTTCTATAGCGGGAGTTTAAATTAATTTTAATTGACTGATTATACAAAGATAAAGCCATTCTGGTAAGCGGTTATAAAAGAGGGACTAAGCCCACAGTGTAAGTGCCCCTAACAAGCGTTTCACAAACGTTTCCTCAGAGGGGTACGTGCCTGCCGTCTGCCGGGCAAGTTATGGGGAAATTCGCCCCTCCTCTTCGCCATGATTGGATCCAGGATTGACATATCGATCATTCATTTGCCTATGCTGCATGTCAGTCACAAAGTCGTAGCCAATAGTAATCATTTGTACATCATTGCTTATGTTGACCATGCAGTTCCAGGTTAATTGTATGTATCATATTAACACATTATTGGTTCATTTATATTGGTGTAACTCATTATGGTCACTAAGGCATTGTTATATATCATTGACGTAACGTAAACCGTACAGTAATTAATATACATATTCACGATCAGCTGTCGCAATGATCCTCCAATCAGAGACTCTGTTTACATCATAAACTGAAATTGCATGGTCAACGTAAGCAATGATGTACAAATGATTACTATTGGCTACGACTTTGTGACTGACATTCAGCATAGGCAAAATGAATGATCTATATGTCAATCCAGGATCTAATCATGGTGAAGAGGAGGTGCGAATTTCCCCATAACTTGCCTGGCTGTTGGCAGGCGCGTACCCCTCTGAGGAAGCTTTTGTTAAACGCGCGTTAGGGGCACTTACACTGTGGGCTTAGTCCCTCGTTTTTAACCGCTTACCAGAATGGCTTTATCTTTGTATAATCTATCAGTCAGTTAAAATTAATTTAAACTCCTGCTATAGGAGTTTTTTTGAGACAGAGGTGTGTTTGCTTGTGAGCGTGCTCTTCAATAGTAACCTTAAAGGGACAGTATACTGTAAAATAGTTTTTCCCTTAATGTGTTTACAATTGCTTTTTTTACCAACTGCAGAGTAAAAAATTTATGAAAATTTGCTTTTTAAGGCTAATTTGTGTATATTAAAGCTCTGATTTTGTGTTTTGAAGCCACAACCTAATAAAATGGGTTGAGCTTGTAGGTATAATCAGATCTCATTACTCTATCACATTGTGCACATATACCTGCTTCTTTATCTTATATCTGTCCTTAAAACAATCACCAGTACTTTGAGAGAACAATGGAAAATCAACATTATATTACCTTATCTCTGCTATATCCGACTGGGAGTGTAATTTCTTCTGCTGGCTGTCTTTACAAAGCTTATCTATAGCTGGTACGCGCGGCCACAAACTTTCAGAATAGGTGGGGATACCACATGCTAAATCAACAATTTCAAATGCCAATATAATGGTAAAGGAGCTACTTGTAAACAATTTAATACACTCCAGCAGGTAAAGTGGATCATTGGGAACAAATTAAAGGGGAGAAAATTTTTGAGTAAACTGTCCCTTTAATATTTTTGGTACTTGTGAGCATAAGAGAATTATAATCATCACACTAGTTTAATTATTACCAATCTGACTGTGGAGATTAAATCCTAATTGTGCATTCTGGATTCAAGCTAATTTTAATTTGTATGTGTGTACATAGCCTGTCTGGCTCTATTTTCCTATGTGAATTAATAAAGTTATTTTTTTATGCATGATCAACATTTGAATGTGAGATACTGAATTCTCCCCCTTCATTTAATACAAGAGGTAGGCTCTTTCCTTGGTGTGCAACATTTGTTGCATTTATGTAAAAATAGTTACATTTTATCCTAACCCTCTTGTGTTCAGCAGTTGAGCCAATTAATGCTCAGGATATAACGGTCTGAATGCTATTTGTGGGTAGAAATTCCTTTATCCCTCAAACTTGTTTTTTCTAATGAAGTGAATGAGTGCCTTGAGCCTTACTTCAACAGAAAAGTATACGGAGAGGTGTCTCAATCCAAAAGATGACAGACATTTGCTATAAACTATAAGTGTTACTAGAAATTATACCACTAGTTTTCAAAACATGACATTACGAAAAAAAATGTGGCTGCTGAGTATCTATAACACTAAGGAAACCATTAAAATGTTACCCCCTGACAAGTAACTTTTGTGTCAGCAGTGTCAGTAGTAATTTATAGTAATATGTGGGCATGCACACACACACAAAGAAAACTGTAAGAAAGAAATACATACCCATAGCAAGGGCAGGGCATATTTTCCACGTGAGTAACATAAGAGGAAAGTTCCATGGAACGATAGCAGCAACAACACCTATATTTATAAAAAAAAATAAAAAACAAATATATATATATATATAATCCGTTTTTGATCCTCTTATTTTCTACTTGAATCTTAAAACCTAAACATACATTTCTATCAGTCGCCCATAAAGTGGTGTGGTAACTCCTGCTTTTTGCATATTCTTTGCTGCTTCAAACTCACCAAGAGGTTTCCATCCTTTCATTTCTGTGTCCCTAAGTTGTGCCCAACCAGCATGATGATAAAAATGCCGAACCACAAGAGGTAGGTCACAGTCACGTGATTCTCTGATGGGCTTCCCATTGTCCATACTCTCTATTACACTCAGCAAACGCTGGTGCTTTTGGACAGTGCGGGCAATGCTATAAGAATAAATAAAAAGATATTGTCATGAGGATCTTAAAATTTAAGAGAGATGAAAGTAATATAAAGCTCAAATGCAGCAACATTAGAGCAGTCATGGAGGAAATGTGCTCTCATAGGTCAAATAAATTAAAGTATTCAAATATATTTTTATATGCATTTAAAGGTTAGGATAGATGGAATCCAATGTATAATAAATACAAAGGAGTTTGAAGCATAAAGATATGAAGAAACACTTAAATCATAATCAAGTTAAGAATGAAGAACTAAAAGTAGGAAGTAAAGATAAAGGGATGCAATGCACAAAGAACCTGAGGCACTGAGAAATCATCAATGGTTATTGAAGGTTTCTATATAAAAAAGTGTGTTTTCACAGGCAAACCCATGAAATAACATTATTTATGCTTACCTGATAAATTTATTTCTCTTGTAGTGTGTTCAGTCCACGGGTCATCCATTACTTATGGGATATATTCTCCTTCCCAACAGGAAGTTGCAAGAGGATCACCCAAGCAGAGCTGCTATATAGCTCCTCCCCTCACATGTCATATCCAGTCATTCGACCGAAACAAGACGAGAAAGGAAAAACTATAGGGTGCAGTGGTGACTGGAGTTTTAATTAAAATTTAGAACTGCCTCAAAAAAAAGACAGGGCGGGCCGTGGACTGAACACACTACAAGAGAAATAAATTTATCAGGTAAGCATAAATTATGTTTTCTCTTGTTAAGTGTGTTCAGTCCACGGGTCATCCATTACTTATGGGATACCAATACCAAAGCTAAAGTACACGGAAGATGGGAGGGACAAGGCAGGAACATTAAACAGAAGGAACCACTGCCTGTAGAACCTTTCTCCCAAAAACAGCCTCCGAAGAAGCAAAAGTGTCAAATTTGTAAAATTTTGAAAAGGTATGAAGTGAAGACCAAGTTGCAGCCTTGCAAATCTGTTCAACAGAGGCCTCATTCTTTAAGGCCCAGGTGGAAGCCACAGCTCTAGTGGAATGAGCTGTAATTCTTTCAGGAGGCTGCTGTCCAGCAGTCTCATAGGCTAAACGTATTATGCTACAAAGCCAAAAAGAGAGAGAGGTGGCCGAAGCCTTTTGACCTCTCCTCTGACCAGAATAAACGACAAACAGAGAAGAAGTTTGCCGAAAATCTTTAGTTGCCTGTAAGTAGAACTTCAGGGCACGGACTACGTCCAGATTATGCAGAAGACGTTCCTTCTTTGAAGAAGGATTAGGACATAATGAAGGAACAACAATCTCTTGATTGATATTCCTGTTAGAAACAACCTTAGGTAAAAACCCAGGTTTAGTACGCAGAACTACCTTGTCTGAATGAAAAATCAGATAAGGAGAATCGCAATGTAAGGCAGATAACTCAGAGACTCTTCGAGCCGAGGAAATAGCCATCAAAAACAGAACTTTCCAAGACAAAAGCTTAATATCAATGGAATGAAGGGGTTCAAACGGAACACCCTGAAGAACTTTAAGAACCAAGTTTAAGCTCCACGGAGGAGCAACAGTTTTAAACACAGGCTTAATCCTAGCCAAAGCCTGACAAAAAGCCTGGACGTCTGGATTCTCTGCCAGACGTTTGTGTAAAAGAATAGACAGAGCAGAAATCTGTCCCTTTAACGAACTAGCGGATAAACCCTTTTCTAAACCTTCTTGTAGAAAAGCCAATATCCTAGGAATCCTAACCTTACTCCATGAGTAACTCTTGGATTCACACCAATATAAATATTTACGCCATATCTTATGGTAAATTTTTCTGGTAACAGGTTTCCGAGCCTGTATTAACGTATCAATAACCGACTCCGAAAAACCACGCTTTGAGAGAATCAAGCGTTCAATCTCCATGCAGTCAGCCTCAGAGAAATTAGGCTTGGATGGTTGAAAGGACCCTGAATTAGAAGGTCCTGCCTCAGAGGCAGAGACCATGGTGGACAGGACGACATGTCCACTAGGTCTGCATACCAGATCCTGCGTGGCCAAGCAGGCGCTATCAGAATCACCGATGCCCTCTCCTGTTTGATCCTGGCAATCAGTCGAGGTAGCAACGGAAATGGTGGAAACACATAAGCCATGTTGAAAACCCAAGGGGCTGCTAATGCATCTACCAGCACCGCTCCCGGGTCCCTGGACCTGGATCCGTAACAAGGAAGCTTGGCATTCTGGCGAGATGCCATGAGATCCAGCTCCGGTTCGCTCCAACGAAGAATCAGTTGAGCAAACACCTCCGGGTGAAGTTCCCACTCCCCCGGATGAAAGGTCTGGCGACTTAGAAAATCCGCCTCCCAGTTCTCCACGCCTGGGATGTAGATCGCTGACAGATGACAAGAGTGAGACTCTGCCCAGCGAATTATCTTTGAGACTTCCAACATTGCTAGGGAACTCCTGGTTCCCCCTTGATGATTGATGTAAGCCACAGTCGTGATGTTGTCCGACTGAAATCTGATGAACCTCAGTGTTGCTAACTGAGGCCAAGCTAGAAGAGCATTGAATATTGCTCTTAATTCCAGAATGTTTATTGGGAGGAGTTTCTCCTCCTGAGTCCATGATCCCTGAGCCTTCAGGGAGTTCCAGACTGCACCCCAGCCTAGTAGGCTGGCATCTGTTGTTACAATCGTCCAATCTGGTCTGCGAAAAGTCATTCCTTTGGACAGATGAACCCACGACAACCACCAGAGAAGAGAATCTCTGGCCTCCTGGTCCAGATTTAGTAAAGGGGACAGATCTGAGTAATCCCCATTCCACTGACTTAGCATGCATAGTTGCAGCGGTCTGAGATGTAGGCGCGCAAATGGCACTATGTCCATTGCCGCGACCATTAAGCCGATTACTTCCATGCACTGAGCTACTGATGGGCTTGGAATGGAATGAAGGACACGGCAAGCATTTAGGATTTTTGATAACCTGGACTCCGTCAGGTAAATCTTCATCTCTACAGAATCTATAAGAGTCCCTAGAAAGGGAACCCTTGTGAGTGGGAACAGAGAACTCTGGTAATGCCTGTCTAGAAAGGCAAACCTTAGGTACCGATAATGATCTTTGTGAATCGGTATGTGAAGGTAGGCATCCTTTAAGTCCACTGTGGTCATATACTGACCCTCTTGGATCATGGATAGAATGGTTCGAATAGTTTCCATTTTGAACGATGGAACCCTTAGGAATTTGGCCTGAATGTTCCCTCTTTTTTGGGAACCACAAACAGATTTGAGTAAAAACCTTGCCCTTGTTCCGTCCGCGGAACCGGATGGATAACTCCCATTACTAAGAGGTCTTGTACACATCGTAGAAATGCCTCTTTCTTTATTAGGTTTGTTGATAACCTTGACAGATGAAATCTCCCTTGTGGAGGAGAAGTTTTGAAGTCCAGAAGGTATCCCTGAGATATGATCTCCAACGCCCAGGGATCCTGGACATCTCTTGCCCAGGCCTGGGCGAAGAGAGAAAGTCTGCCCCCCACTAGATCCGTTTCTGGATAGGGGGCCCTTTCTTCATGCTGTCTTAGGGGCAGAAGTAGGTTTTCTGGCCTGCTTGCCCTTGTTCCAGGACTGGTTGCCTTTCCAACCCTGTCTGTAACGAGTAGCAGTCCCTTCCTGTTTTGGAGCGGAGGAAGTTGATGCTGCTCCTGCCTTGAAATACGAAAGGCACGAAAACTAGACTGTTTGGCCTTTGATTTGGCCCTGTCCTGAGGAAGGGTGTGACCCTTACCTCCAGTAATGTCAGCAATAATTTCTTTCAAGCCGGGCCCGAATAAGGTTTGCCCTTTGAAAGGAATATTAAGCAATTTAGATTTAGAAGTTACATCTGCTGACCAGGATTTAAGCCATAGCGCTCTGTGCGCCTGGATGGCGAATCCGGAGTTCTTAGCCGTTAGTTTGGTTAAATGCACAACGGCATCTGAAACAAAAGCATTAGCTAGCTTAAGGGCTTTAAGCTTGTTCATAATCTCATCCAATGGTGCTGTGCGAATAGCCTCTTCCAGAGACTCAAACCAGAATGCCGCTGCAGCAGTGACGGGCGCAATGCATGCAAGGGGCTGTAATATAAAACCTTGTTGAACAAACATTTTCTTAAGGTAACCTTCTAATTTTTTATCCATTGGATCTGAGAAAGCACAACTATCCTCCACCGGGATAGTGGTATGCTTGGCTAAAGTAGAAACTGCTCCCTCCACCTTAGGGACCGTCTGCCATAAGTCTCGTGTGGGGGCGTCTATTGGGAACATTTTTCTAAATATCGGAGGAGGGGAAAAGGGCACACCGGGTCTATCCCACTCCTTGCTAATAATCTCTGTAAGCCTTTTAGGTATAGGAAAAACGTCAGTACACACCGGTACCGCATAGTATTTATCCAGCCTACATAATTTCTCTGGGATTGCAACCGTGTCACAATCATTCAGAGCCGCTAACACCTCCCCTAGCAATACACGGAGGTTCTCAAGCTTAAATTTAAAATTTGAAATTTCTGAATCCGGTCTCCCCGGATCAGATCCGTCACCCACAGAATGAAGCTCTCCGTCCTCATGTTCTGCAAATTGTGACGCAGTATCGGACATGGCTCTCATGTCATCGGCGCGCTCTGTCCTAAACCCAGAGCTATCGCGCTTGCCTCTTAACTCAGGCAAATTAGATAATACTTCTTTCATAACATTAGCCATATCATGCAAAGTGATTTGTAAGGGCCTTGATGTACTTGGCGCCACAATCTCACGCACCTCCTGAGCGGGAGGCGAAGGTACTGACACGTGAGGAGAGTTAGTCGGCATAACTTCCCCCTCGTTGTCTGGTGATAATTTCTTTACCAGTAAAGACTGACTTTTATTTAAAGTAACATCAATACAATTGGTAGACATATTTCTATTGGGCTCCACATTGGCTTTTAAACATAATGAACAAGTAGATTCATCTGTATCAGACATGTTTAAACAGACTAGCAATGAAGGCTAGCAAGCTTGGAAAAAATCTTTCAATAAATTTACAAGCAATAGAAAAAAACGCTGCAGCGCTTTTAAAAACACAAAAAACTGTCACAGTTGAAATAACAATGAACTAATTCAGTTATAGCCAACAATTTTAACAGTAAATGTATGAATTTAGCAAAGGATTGCACCCACTAGCAAACGGATGATTAACCCCTCAATACCCAAAAACGGATAATCAATTTATGATTTAACGCTTTTATCACAGTCAAACACACTGTCACAGGTCTGCTGTGACTGATTACCTCCCTCAAAAATGAATTTTGAAGACCCCTGAGCTCTCTGTAAACGTCCTGGATCAAGGAGGAAGAAACAGGAAGACTGTGCTAGAATTTTAACTGCGCAACAAGGCGCTAAAAAAGGCCCCTCCCACTCATATTACAACAGTGAGAGACCTGTTACAACGGTTTCTATGCAGAAATATACGTTAGCCATATGGAAAAAAATCATGCCCAAAAAGATTTATCACCAAAGTACCTCACAAAACGAATAACATGCCAGTAAACGTTTTTAAAAACAACTTTCCAGTGTTATGCAAAGTTATCACTAAGCCTGCTACCAGTCGCTTCTACTGCAGTTAAGGCTCATACATTTATTTCAGTATCAACAGTAATAACTCAACTGCGCATACATTTATCAGCCTGATACCAGTCGCTACTACTGCATTAAAGGCTGTACTTACATCATATGGGTAACAGCAGTGTTTTCTTAGTGAATTCCATTCCTAGAAAATATTACTGCACATACCTCATTTGCGGGGGACCCCGCATGCTATTCCCTTTTCTGAAGTTACCCCACTCCTCAGAATGTGCGAGAACAGCCAGTGGATCTTAGTTACGTCTGCTAAGATCATAGAAAACGCAGGCAGATTCTTCTTCTAAATACTGCCTGAGAGAAAAAAACATAATTTATGTAAGAACTTACCTGATAAATTCATTTCTTTCATATTAGCAAGAGTCCATGAGCTAGTGACGTATGGGATATACATTCCTACCAGGAGGGGCAAAGTTTCCCAAACCTCAAAATGCCTATAAATACACCCCTCACCACACCCACAATTCAGTTTAACGAATAGCCAAGAAGTGGGGTGATAAAAAAGTGCGAAAGCATATAAAATAAGGAATTGGAATAATTGTGCTTTATACAAAAAAATCATAACCACCATAAAAAGGGTGGGCCTCATGGACTCTTGCTAATATGAAAGAAATGAATTTATCAGGTAAGTTCTTACATAAATTATGTTTTCTTTCATGCAATTAGCAAGAGTCCATGAGCTAGTGACGTATGGGATAATGACTACCCAAGATGTGGATCTTTCCACACAAGAGTCACTAGAGAGGGAGGGATAAAATAAAGACAGCCAATTCCTGCTGAAAATAATCCACACCCAAAATAAAGTTTAACGAAAAAACATAAGCAGAAGATTCAAACTGAAACCGCTGCCTGAAGTACTTTTCTACCAAAAACTGCTTCAGAAGAAGAAAATACATCAAAATGGTAGAATTTAGTAAAAGTATGCAAAGAGGACCAAGTTGCTGCTTTGCAGATCTGGTCAACCGAAGCTTCATTCCTAAACGCCCAGGAAGTAGAAACTGACCTAGTAGAATGAGCTGTAATTCTCTGAGGCGGAGTTTTACCCGACTCAACATAGGCAAGATGAATTAAAGATTTCAACCAAGATGCCAAAGAAATGGCAGAAGCTTTCTGGCCTTTTCTAGAACCGGAAAAGATAACAAATAGACTAGAAGTCTTACGAAAAGATTTCGTAGCTTCAACATAATATTTCAAAGCTCTAACAACATCCAAAGAATGCAACGATTTCTCCTTAGAATTCTTAGGATTAGGACATAATGAAGGAACTACAATTTTTAAGGTAAGAAAAATGTTAAATTAAAATGCATTATCCCAAATATGAAACTGACTGTCTGAAAATAAGGAAAGTTGAACATTCTGAGTCAAGGCAAATAAATGTTTGAATACATATATTTAGAACTTTATAAACAAAGTGCCCAACCATAGCTTGGAGTGTCACAGAAAATAAGACTTACTTACCCCAGGACACTCATCTACATATAGCAGATAGCCAAACCAGTACTGAAACGAGAATCAGCAGAGGTAATGGTATATATAAGAGTATATCGTCGATCTGAAAAGGGAGGTAAGAGATTAATCTCTACGACCGATAACAGAGAACCTATGAAATAGATCCCGTAGAAGGAGATCACTGCATTCAAATAGGCAATACTCTCCTCACATCCCTCTGACATTCACTGCACGCTGAGAGGAAAACCGGGCTCCAACTTGCTGCGGAGCGCATATCAACGTAGAATCTAGCACAAACTTACTTCACCACCTCCATCGGAGGCAAAGTTTGTAAAAACTGAATTGTGGGTGTGGTGAGGGGTGTATTTATAGGCATTTTGAGGTTTGGGAAACTTTGCCCCTCCTGGTAGGAATGTATATCCCATACGTCACTAGCTCATGGACTCTTGCTAATTGCATGAAAGAAACAGCACACTCCGGTGCCATTTTAAAATAATAAACTTTTGATTGAAGAATAATTAGGTGAAAAACTCTTATCTCCTCTCGCGACCTCCTTCTTTGTTGAGACTTGCAAGAGAATGACTGGATATGACATGTGAGGGGAGGAGCTATATAGCAGCTCTGCTTGGGTGATCCTCTTGCAACTTCCTGTTGGGAAGGAGAATATATCCCATAAGTAATGGATGACCCGTGGACTGAACACACTTAACAAGAGAAAGTGATACCTTTTCTATATACTTTAGTAACACAAACACTCGTAAACAATTCAAAGTAAGGTGACAAATAACATTTACACATGTAGTCATGAAGAATCATTTCTTAACATTAGCTACAAAATAAATAAACAAAACAGCCCAAGATATAAAATAAATTATTTAGGAAGCTAAAAAGCAATACATTTGAGCTCAATCAGTACCAGGTATCATGCCACCAAGGCAACTACAAAACATGGACCTCATATCTATGAAATTGCTGCAGCACTCTGTGATGAGGCTACCTGCACTCACATATGCTCTGGGGCTGACTGGTAAGTAGGAGAGAGATCCAGGCCCCATCTTAAGTGCAGCTCTACTTCTCAATCCAACATCTTTCCTTTAATTTGCAAACACACTACTGCTGCTAACAAGACCACTCTAGCTTTTTTTTTAAGCAGCAGGACCCAAGGGTCTGATATGTATTTTTCATTTTTTTTTGGTTAGTTACCTGCTGCCAAGTAGTAAATTACTGTTCAGTCACTGGCAGCCAAGCAGTTGATTGCGGGTCTGAGTGTGTGATAATTGAACCCAATGGGTTAATATTTGTGTTTTATCTACAATAAATAACAGTGCTCCCAAGTAAAACCACACTAATAGGGTCAGATAAAAACTTTAAATTCCTCAAAAAAAGAACACACGGGTGATTCAGCATCTCTGTGAACCAATCGCAACAAAATCCGTAAGCTGTGAACTGTAATTACTTGTAAACAAGGGCCACTCACACATGAATAACCTGTTGTAAGGTGTCCTGACCCTGGACAACTGAGCAAAAGTAAAAAAAAAAAAGAAGAATATAGTCTGATGAGTTAGTTTTCACCATATTTGAGTTTTAGGTTTGGAGAAAAACAAAAGATGATGTCAAGCCACAAAGTCTGTTGTTAACTGATACAATTGGTGGGGATTTTTCTCCATAGGTGTATACCAACCAAAGTATATAAAGGATGTTTACAGGGCCACTTGCAGCCTATGAAGCAAAACTGGTCACATATGAATTACCCATTGTTCAAGTATGGCTTTATGATAACTCAGATAAAAGTTATCATAAAGCCAATCATCATATCTAAACATTGTTGAACCTTCATAGAAATTTCTGGATGTGAAGTAGATTTCCACCTCCATCAAATAAATATTTTTTTTTCTTTTTTAATAATGTTGCAATATGCAATTACATTTAGTTCATGACATATATTACTGCACTCAATGAAGAATGGAGGCAGCTCAGAAGGTAAATGGTAAGACTTTTCCATATTAGGTTTGTTAAAATATATTCTTATGGATTTCCTTTGTGTTGTTCATCCCCAGCAGTTGTAATAAAACAAAAGTTGACAAATGTATTTCAAGATTGGGAACCAGTTACTAGCTAAGGAGGCAGTCATGAAATTTATAGAAACATATACATAATTGTATAGGGATTTATATGTAGAAGAATTTAAAAAAAAGTTAGGTTCAAGAACTATAACTTTAGGAACATTGGCTTAGTAGAATCATGAAACCCTGTTATAATTTATCATCTATATACTGGTACAGACTTGTTTCCAAGAGGTATATCTAACCTGTATAGGTAGCGGGCCCGGACATGGCAAGGTAGTTTGCTCCAGGACTCATAGGCTTTCTTCGCAGCACTAACTGCAGTATCCAGGTCTTCATCGTTCCCTTGGATTGTAGTTGCCAGTGTCTCCCCTAAGACATAAAAGAAAAAAAAGAAAATAAACAAAGATATGCATATATAAGACAGTTAGTCAGCAAAAACAGCTATAGCATCTAAAGTATTAATAAATGATAACAGAGATAGACAGATAATCACGTACCTGTGGCAGGGTTCTTAGTAACATAAGTCTGTCTTCCATCAGGATTTAGCCACTTTCCATCAACAAAATGCCCAAAGCTGCGGCCACGTGCATCAAGCCAAGCCTGGAACAGACAAGAGGAAAACTTTTGAAGTGTCTCTACAAAGATTAAAAGATTTGAACATATTTTATTTAAATTAGCAATGATAAATACATTTCAAATAGATGTCCACATATTAAAGAAAAAAATGGCAAAAAAAGCAATAATATCCTATAGAAATTGAGGTGCATATCTGCGCATCCATGAGTGCAATTTCAGCGCTCAGTTCTATTTTAATGAGCGCGCCCTGTTTTGTACACATTACAGGTCACAAGTAAAAATTACGCAACTTTGCAGTAAAAAAATAAATAAAAACAAAATGTATGCTTACTTGATAAATTTCTTTCCGGGCATGGAGAGTCCACAACGTCATTCCAATAAATAGTGGGATATTCAACTCCTAGCCAGCAGCAGGAGGGAAAGAGCAAGCCAGCAAAGTTGTTAAGAGTAACTTCTCTTATCCATAATCCCCAGTCATTCAGCCGAAGGAAAATGAAGAAAAAAAATACACAAGGGTGAAAAAGGTGCCTGAAGTTTACTCAAAAAAAACGCCGAATTATAATAAAAAAAAAGAAGGTGGGGTCGTGGACTCTCCATGCCCGGAAATAAAGAAATTTATCAGGTAAGCATACATGTCTATATATTAGCCCAAGATACCATTTTTGTATCTACTTCCAAAGATACACAAGAGTTTAAACAACCCGCCTAGCAGACCCATTGTGTCTGCCAGGGGGTCAATTTTTTAAGGCATTGCGGAATTCATTGATTTTCATTTTCAGCCAGTGATACGCAACTCTTTTTCATATATACAGGACACCACTGCCTTGATTCACAAACTTCACAAACATACTTGTCTACAGTCTGACGATATACTAGTCACTATGGACGTTGACAGTTTGTATACTGTCATTCCCCATGAGTTAGGATTAGACACTATCAGAACCATAGTGGGGAATTCCCCTGACCATATAGGCCCACCATTAGAGTTCATTATAGAGCTCATGGAAAATTGTTTGAAGACAAATTATTTTAAATTTGAAAATAACTTTTATCTTCAGTTGTCTGGAACGGCCATGGGGTCTAATATGGCCCCTGTATATGCCAATCTATTTATGCTGGGTTATGAGTCTACCATCATGAAACCTCTAACACATCCATGTATTTCCTTTTACACTCGCTACAAAGATGATCTGTTTTTCGTTTGGACAGGAAGTTTAGCACACCTTCAAGAGTGGGTATTTGAATTGAACCATTTTGATTCACCTATTAAATTTAAAATGGAATGTAGTACGCAAATCGTACACTTCCTGGACCTCAATATTTTCAAGGTCCCCACAGAAAGGTCATTTATGTTTGGCACCTCGCAATATACCAAACCTACAGACAGAAACTCGCTTCTCTTATCTACCAGTTGCCATCCCGACCACCAAAAATTGGGTATTATCGCCTCTCACACTTTTGGCACAGAACAAGGCACTGAAACAGACTGCTACTGCTGACTTGAACTTCATCACGACGTTCGCTCCGGATCATCACTGTATTTCTAAAGCAGTTCGCAATCAATGGGACATTCTACAGACTGACATGAGCCTATCGAATTGGAGACTTAATCCTCCCTGTATCGCATATAGACGTGCCAGGAATATACGGGTTATCCTGGTCAAGACTGACTCCTACCAAAAGGATACATGGCTCAAATCCACCAAGAAAGGATGCTTCAGATGTGGAGACTGTATCACCTGTAATGGGATGCAGATGGGTCCCACCTTTCAACACCCACATTGCAACAATCACTATAGGATACAACACAGAGTGACATGCAGCAGCACCTATGTGGTCTAAATCCTGATTTGTCCGTGCTCCCTTGTCTATGTAGGGAAAATCATCACAACTTTCCGTGAAAGAATGGCTAATCATAGACACGCCATTAGGGATAACATTAAAAAGGGCGCTTCAGTTCAACCAGTGGCACGCCACTTTGCACAATTGAAACATAGTGTCTCTAATTTGAGGACCATGATCATAGATCATATACCACCTCTAACCAGGGGAGGTGATCATGGCAGAATCCTACTTCAACGAGAAACCAAATGGATTTACACTCTAGACACTGTGGAGCCCAGGGGACTTAATATACAACTTGACTATGGCCCCTTTATAGGATAAAGACACAGTTCACAGGAATTGGACTGCACATTACTACCAGTCACAATACAGTGCCAGTCTGATGCTTTTTGGTCTCTAACTAATGCTTATTCCCCTGTATCAGATCAATGTAATTTCTTGTATCTGATTGGCATGTATGATCTGTGGCATATGAGATTCCAATATTTATTGCACGTCTATACCAAATGTTTAAGCATACCCTCCAAACCAGCAGCATACTATGCATCATTTCTAGCCTTACATGAAACATGTTCTATTTAAAGGATTTAGTGTGGCCTCTGCAAACAGTGCTTTGCTTTTAACATCGATATTGGACTTTGCAGATCTGCACAGAAATGCTTCTCCTAGCTTGATACGTCACACAGCAGTGAATATGCTAATTAGCCATGTGCTACACACAGCTCCGTTACCAGGGACTTCAGTTTTTGATGGTGCTGGTTGCACCTGACAACACACTACGAATCCGGAAGAGGCGTGGCCTTAGTGACGTGCACACACACGTGCACACACACAGTGGAACTAAGTTTGCAATCAACATAGAATGTGTATATAAAGCTGCATTGTCTCATAGTTTTTAACTTGTTTTTCCCTGTGGATGGCAGGCTTTCTCATAAGCCTGAAGGAACTGTTTGAACCATTTGATAAAGGTGCTAGTTGGCACCGAAACGTCATGGGATCGTTTAATCTTTGAAAATTCTACAATAAAAGCTAAGTTTTATTTTTTAACCCAGTGAGTGCTGTCTTACTAAGTGACTGTTTTTATATACAGTGTATATATATATATATATATATATATATATATATATACATACATACACACATATGGTATCTCACAAAAGTGAGTACACCCCTCACATTTTTGTAAATATTTTATTATATCTTTTCATGTGACAACACTGAAGAAATGACACTTTTGCTACAATGTAAAGTAGTGAGCGTACAGCCTGTATAACAGTCTAAATTTGCTGTCCCTTCATAATAACTCAACACACTTCCATTAATATCTAAACCATTGGCAACAAAAGTGAGTACACCCCCTAAGTGGAAATGTCCAAATTGACCCAATTGGCCATTTTCCCTCCCCGGTGTCATGTGACTCATTAGTGTTACAATGTCTCAGGTGTGAATGGGTAGCAGGTGTGTTAAATTTGGTGTTTTCGCTCTCACACTCTCTTATACTGGTCACTGGAAGTTCAACAAGGCACCTCATGGCAAAGAACTCTCTAAAGATCTGAAAAAAAAAGAATTGTTGCTCTACATAAAGATGGACTAGGCTAAAAGAAGATTGCCAAGACCCTGAAACTGAGCTGCAGCACGGTGGGCAAGACCATACAGCGGTTTCACAGGACAGGTTCCACTCAGAACAGGCCTCGCCATGGTCGACCAAAGATTTTGACTGCACGTGCTCAGCATCATATCCAGGGGTTGTCTTTGGGAAATAGACGTATCAGTGCTGCCAGCATTGCTGCAGAGGTTGAAGGGTGGGGGGTCAACCTGTCAGTGCTAAGACCATACGCCGCACTCTGCATTAAATTGGTCTGCATGGCTGTCGTCCCAGAAGGAAGCCTCTTCTAAAGATGATGCATAAGAAAGCCCGCAAACAGTTTGCTGAAGACAAGCAGACTAAGGACATGGATTACTGGAACCATGTCCTGTGGTCCGATGACCAAGATAAACTTATTTGGTTCAGATTGTGTCAAACGTATGTGGCGGCAACCAGGTGAGGAGTACAAAGACAAGTGTGTCTTGCCAACAGTCAAGCATGGTGGTGGGAGTGTCATGGTCTGGGCCTGCATGAGTGCTGCCGGCACTGGGGAGCTACAGTTCATTGAGGAAAACATGAATGCAAACGTGGACTGTGACATACTGAAGCAGAGCATGATCCCCTCCCTTCGGAGACTGGGCCGCAGAGTAGTATTCCAACATAACGACCCCAAACACACCTCAATGACGACCACTGCCTTCCTAAAGAAGCTGAGGGTAAAGGTGATGGGCTGGCCAAGCATGTCTCCAGACCTAAACCCTATTCAGCATCTATAGGGCATCCTCAAACAGAAGGTGTGGGAGCATCCACCAACTCCGTGATGTCATCATGGAGTAGTGGAAGAGGACTCCAGTGGCAGCCTGTGAAGCTCTGGTGAACGCCATGCCCTAGATGATGGCCACACAAAATATTAATACTTTGGGCCCAATTTGGAAATTTCCACTTAGGGGTGTACTCACTTTTGTTGCCAACGGTTTAGACATTAATGGCAGTGTTGAGTTATTTTGAGGGGACAACAAATTTAAACTGTTATTCAGGTTGTACACTCACTACTTTACATTGTAGCAAAGTGTCATTTCTTCAGCGTTATCACATGAAAATATATAATAAAATATTTACAAAAATGTGAGGGGTGTACTCACTTTTGTAAAATACTGTGTGTACACACACACATATATATATATATATATATATATATATATATATATATATATAGAGTACAAAGTAGATCCGCACTCACTGGACTTTGAAAAACAAAACGTGGTTTATTGTAAGTAAATTGTGTAGAGTGGCGCTCTGTGAGGAGCTAAAAGAGTGTATGTGTAAACAATTTTAGAAATATAAACTCAAGGGAAAGTCCTGATAAATACAGTCAGTAATATATTAGACCAAAGAGAGAGGAGAGGACTGTCTATTTAAATAAGCAAAGTAGATATTTAATGGTTTTAATGGTTTTATAAAATATATCATAAAATTAATATATCTAGTATCAACATCTGAAAATCTCCTATTATAAACGTATTATTTAAAAGTCAGGATGTGGCCACATCTCTAAAAAAAACTAATATAATTTCATAGATAAAAGTGTATTTTATGAATAAGCTATTACAAGTTAAAATCAATGCTAAGTATGTCACTTAAAATCTATTATTAACCCCTTAATGACCACAGCACTTTTCCATTTTCTGTCCGTTTGGGACCAAGGCTATTTTTACATTTTTGCGGTGTTTGTGTTTAGCTGTAATTTTCTTCTTACTTGTTTACTGTACCCACACATATTATATACCATTTTTCTCGCCATTAAATGGACTTTCTAAAGATACCATTATTTTCATCATATCTTATAATTTACTATAAACAAAAAGATAAAATATGAGGAAAAATGGAAAAAAACACACTTTTTCTAACTTTGACCCCCAAAATCTGTTACATATCTAAAACCACCAAAAAACACCCATGCTAAATAGTTTCTAAATTTTGTCCTGAGTTTAGAAATACCCAATGTTTACAGGTTCTTTGCTTTTTTTGCAAGTTATAGGGCCATAAATACAAGTAGCACTTTGCTATTTCCAAACCATTTTTTTCCAAAATTAGCGCTAGTTACATTAGAACACTAATATCTTTCAGGAATCCCTGAATATCCCTTGACATGTATATATTTTTTTTTAGTAGACATCCCAAAGTATTGATCTAGGCCAATTTTGGTATATTTCATACCACCATTTCACCGCCAAATGCGATCAAATACAAAAAATCGTTCACTTTTTCACAAATTTTTTCACAAACTTTCGATTTCTCACTGAAATTATTTACAAACAACTTGTGCAATTATGGCATAAATGGTTGTAAATTCTTCTCTGGGATCCCCTTTGTTCAGAAATAGCACACATATATGGCTTTGGCGTTGCTTTTTGGTAATTAGAAGGCCGCTAAATGCCACTGCGCACCACAAGTGTATCATGCCCAGCAGTTAAGGGGTTAATTAGGGAGCTTTTAGGGAGCTTGTAGGGTTAATTTTAGCTTTAGTGTAGTGTAGTAGACAACCCCAAGTATTGATCTAGGCACATTTTGGTATATTTCATGCCACCATTTCACCGCCAAATGCGATCAAATTAAAAAAAACGTAAAATTTTTCACAATTTTAGGTTTCTCACTGAAATCATTTACAAACAGCTTGTGCAATTATGGCACAAATGGTTGTAAATGCTTGTCTGGGATCCCCTTTGTTCAGAAATAGCAGACATATATGACTTTGGCGTTGCTTTCTGGTAATTAGAAGGCTACTAAATCCTGTTGCGCCTCACACGTGTATTATGGCTAGCAGTGAAAGGGTTAATTAGGGAGTTTGTAGTGAGCTTGCAGGGTTAATTTTAGCTTTAGTGTAGAGATCAGCCTCCCATCTGACACATCCCACCCCCTGATCCCTCCCAAACAGCTCCCTTCCCTCCCCCACCCCACAATTGTCCCCGCCATCTTAAGTACTGGCAGAAAGTCTGCCAGTACTAAAATAAAAGGGTTTTAAAAAAAAATGAAATTTTTTTTTAGCATATTTACATATGCTACTGTGTAGGATCCCCCCCTTAGCCCCCAACCTCCCTGATCCCCCCCAAAACCGCTCTCTAACCCTCCCCTCTGCCTTATTGGGGGCCATCTTGGGTACTGGCAGCTGTCTGCCAGTACCCAGTTTACAATAAAAAGTGCTTTTTTTTGTTTGTTTTTTTCTGTAGTGTAGCTTCCCCCCCCCCCCACACACACACAGACAAACCCCCACCACCTTGCTGATCGTTTTTTTTTTTTTTAATTTGACATTTTTTTTATTTCCACATTTTCTGTAGTGTAGCGGTTCCCACCCGCTCCCTCCCCGTGCACGCGCCCGCCCCCACCCTCCCGTGCGCCCGTGCGCGCCCCCAGCCGCCCACGATCCCGCCCCCCTTCACATCAACAGGCCCATCGATGGCCGCCACCCGCCTCCCGGTCCGGCTCCCACCCACCAACGCAGGGAGCCACCGATCTCCGGTGCAGAGAGGGCCACAGAGTGGCTCTCTCTGCACCGGATGACTTAAAAAGGTTATTGCAGGATGCCTCCATATCGAGGCATCACTGCAATAACCGGAAAGCATCTGGAAGCGAGCAGGATCACTTCCAGCTGCTTTCCACACTGAGGACGTGCAGGGTACGTTCTCAGGCATTAACTGCCTTTTTTCTGAGGACGTACCCTGCACGTCCTCAGTCGTTAAGGGGTTAAAGGGACAGTCTAAACCAGAATTTTTATTGTTTTAAAATATAGATAATCCCTTTATTACCCATTTCCCAGTTTTGCATAACTAACAGTTATAATAATATACTTTTAACCTCTGTCTTTTAACTGCCCCTTTTTTCAGTTCTTTTGACAGACTTGCAGTCTAGCCAATCAGTGCCTGCTTCCAGATTACTTCTCGTGCACGGGCACAGTGTTATCTATATGAAATATGTGAACTAACACCCTCTAGTGGTGAAAAACTGTTAAAATGCAATCTGAAAGAGGTGGGCTTCAAGGTCTAAGAAATCAGCATATGAACCTCCTAGGTGAAGCTTTCAACTAAGAATACCAAGAGAACAAAGCAAAATTGGTGATAAAAGTAAATTGGAAAATTGTTTAAAATGACATGCTCTATCTGAATCATGAAAGTTTATTTTGGCCTAGACTGTCCCTTTAAGTGATTAAACACAAAGCATAGTTACATAATACATTTGATGAAAAAATGAAGAAATTATTTTGTGCAACAATGAGTAATGTTCCGTTATGAGTAAACAGCTGTTTAAATGCCAGCACTAAGAAACGTGTTAGTCTTACGTTTGTAAATCACTATTTGAAAAAGGCAAAGATATATCCTTTCAAGTCCGTAATATGGACCTATATTCTTATGATGTGTTAGTTCCAAAAAGCATTTCCAATATGATTAGTGTGTAGTTCAGTATGAAAAAGGCAAAGATCGATGTGATGGCAAAGATCGATGTTTAGATCTGTCTTAGATCTGTTATTCTCATGAGGCAAAGTTTCAATACTGACCGGTCAGTTTAACGTGATTTGAATAATGATGTTATATCTTACCAGACCTTTGATGCGGCTAGTCTATCGACTCTGTATGTGACAGGCTTCGAAGCTGTTAGTTTTACCATGCTGAGTTCTCAGTAGCTCTATGTCAGGGTTTTTTCCCTGTTGTGTTTGCCATGTGCTGCTGGCAGCCATTTTACTCACCTCTCTTCCTGACTTGGTGCATTGTGGGGGATGCTGCTCATTGCCTGCAATTCCTTTTATGGCCAGACTGTTGTGCATCATCCATGTGAGACAGGATTCAGTCTCAGAATTGTGATGTCATCACTTATTATTTAAAGGGCCTCTGTTCAGTATGCTTTGCCTTTGCGTTGTCTCAGACCTGTTTGTGAGAGCTCCTGTGTTTTACCTGGCTGCCTGACGTCCTTCCTGGTTCCTGATCCCTGGCTTGTTCCTGACTCTGCTGTTTTCCTTTGTCCTGATTCCGGCTCGTCTGACTATTCGTTTTGGCTCCTGACTCGGCTCGTCTGACTACCAGCTCTGGTTTTGACTCCTGGCTTGTTATTTGACTTGTGGACTTTTTATTATTTTTTGCTATTAATAAAGGTGTGATTATTTTTGCACTTCTAGTCTCAGACTGATTCCTGGCACCCTGACAATTTGTAGCATGTATACAGTGTCTTCACTGTCAGCATTGTCTTTCTGGTCACCTGACCTCTTCTGCCAATCAGGAAGCTGGTAGATCGTACTAGCTTCAAATTTGAAAAAGTGGAGTTTTTGTTGAAATCATTCTTCCAAAGTGTCTAAGTCTTTGTACAATCTTGTAATCCAGGTCTCAGGGTTTTTTCCCCTGCTTTGTTTGCTATGTGCTGCTGGCAGCCAATTTGACTAACCTCTTACTGAATCTGGTGCAGAGTGTCTGATGCTGCTCATTTTCTGCACGCCCTCTTATGGCCGAACTGGTGTACATCATCCGTGTGAGACAGGTTGCAGTCTCAGTATTGTGATGTCATCACTTATTATTTAAAGGGCCTCTGTTCAGTATGCTTTGCCCTTGCGTTGTCTCAGACCTGTTTGTGAGTTCCTGTGTATTACCTGGCTGTCTGATGTCCCTCCTGGTTCCTGATTCGGCTCGTCTGACTACTCGCTTTGGCTTCTGACTCGGCTCGTCTGACTACCAGCTCTGGCTTTGACTCCAGGCTTGTTATTTGACTTGTGGACTTTTTATTATTTTTTGCTATTAATAAAGGTGTGATTATTTTTGCACTTCTCGTCTCAGTCTGATTCCTGGCATCCTGACATTACGCAAGGGCCATGAATCCTGATGCTAAAAATCCACCATTACCTACAATAATTTCCAGGATGGATGAATTCTTCACTTATTATAGTGCAGTTCTTCACTCATTATAGTGTAATTCTTTACTGTTCAGTACAATATTCTACTGTTTAAAGTATAACCTTGGGAAATTACTGCTTAAAAAATCCTGTAAGAAATTTGAGAAAAAATGTTTTGAATATAAATTGAAATATGATCCTATAAAAATGTGAAGAGTAAAAACAAAAGACATGAAAGAAATGTTCAATGTGTAAGCAAACATTGTATTTAAATTTTAGTTACATATTATCATGTAATTAGAAATGTTTTTAATGTATTATTACAAATGAACAGAAGAGGGCAGCAGATCCATCTAATGGAGTGGTTGGCGCCAAACTGAGGGTTTTAAATTGCTGTGTTTGATAGTTTGTAACTAGCATGAGTAAGAGTGGCAACACTCGAAACGTCGCTGTTTATATACCTGTTATGTACAGAGAATAAAGTATTTTGAAAGACACAGTACTGTGGACATATATATATCTATCACTGGAATTGGGGGGACTTGGCAGGACACTGTCTTCACTTGCACTGCACTCCTGAGTTGCTGTACTAACCATTGTGTATACTGTTGGATGAAGTCTGCCAAGCACGTGCAATAGGAGTTGCTACAAAAATGGAGAACAAAAGTACAGAAGGTACGAAAATGTTTGCTTACACAGAGCTGGACGCAGCAAGGATCACAGCCCTAGCTAAGGGCCCAATGGACTTTCTTCATGCAGCACCTGCAGAAAATTTAAGTAAAGAATTTGAACAGATGACCTACAAAAATACCAAGTGGAATCTACATGTAAGCACACTATCAGAATACTATAGGGTGAAAAGGATACCCAGAGGGCTCAGGATGAGCATTTGCCCCACACTCCTGAGAGATAAAAAAGATTACTGCGATAAGTTTGAATCCATCATTAACAAATGTTCCTACGATATTATGGTGCTGACGGTGGAATCGTTACTGGAAGAAATTGCAATCCAGGAAGCAAAGATTAAACAAAGCAGAGAGGATTTGCTAAAAACACTGTCGGCAGATGAGTGGGACAAGTTAACCAGCGAAGTTAAACGCAAGACAACAGAATTGGAGAAAACAATTAAAGAGAGAAAACGGCAAAAGTTTCAGAAGGACGAAACTGATCACCTTACCGGGAGAGTATACAAGTGGAGAAGTGGTCACCATGGCAACAATAACAACAGCTACGGGAGTTACAGGAGAGGAGGAAATCGGAGAGCCAATAGGAACCAATCACAACCGGAAGGAGTAACAGGCACGTCTTACGCAGAGTCTGAGGAATCCTCCCCTTTAGATTCCAGCAACGACGGAAGCAGCACAGAGGTGGAAAGAAACACCGTAAGCGGAAGAAACAGGGGGAGAGGAGGACCGAGAAGATCAAGTCGGAGAGGGAGATCATACCACTATCAGTAACGGAGAAGGGGAGCCTAATACTAGATAAAGGGACTGAGCCTAAAGATGGGGTAAGATCTGAATATACTACTGTCCTTAATATATCTGGGAAAGAATTAACAGAGACTGAACTAAGACTTTTGGAAAAAGGACTCTCGTTCTGTCCTTATTCTAGTACAATTTTTTTTTGAATTGACCAAAGACTTACAAAGGTCCTTCAGGAACATAAGGTTAAAAACATGGTTCCATGATAATGTTTATACTGAGCTTGACACACGAAATGTTGAAGTAGAATGGAAATTTAAAGAATTAGCATTGAAAAATAAAAGTATGTTTAACCCTGCATCCACTAATCATAGTGTAAACACCTTTATAAATTTAGTATGCAATGATATAGGGAAATTGAAACAAAATAGTGAGAAGAGAAAACTAAAAGCACCCTAGAAGACTAAAAATGCAGAGGTAAATTTAACTAAAGATGAATTTGATGCTATAAAAACTTTGAAAAGTAAATCTAATGAGGTGACAATTAAAAAAGCTGATAAGGGCGGGGCAACAGTGGTGCTAGACAAGGGGTACTACATTAATGAAATAGTAAGTCAGCTTAAAGATGTGGATACTTATGCTAAGATCAATTATAATCCAGTTAGTAAAATACAGAAAGAGGTGGAACTAATTGTAAATAAAGCATTTGAAAATAAATTAATTGATAAAAAGTTGAAAGACTATTTATTTAATAAAGGCCCTAAAAATCCTATCTTCTATACGGTACCCAAGGTACATAAAGACCTAGCTAGACCACCAGGGAGGCCCATAGTCTCAAGTGTCAACTCAGCTTTAACGAATATTTCAACATTCTTAGATAAGATTTTGCAGCCTGAGGTAAAGCAAATATCTTCATACCTAAAAGACACAGGAGATTTCCTAAATAAAGCCAAAGACCTATATTTTGAATCTGAAAAATTCCTATTATATACAATGGATGTTAAGAGCCTGTATACCGCCATTAAGCACGAAACAGGGATAGGAATAATCAAAAAAGTGTGTAAATTAAATAAAAAATGCTCAGCATTACAGGTTGAATTTATAGAAGAATTACTTAGGCTTATTCTCTATTGGAATCACTTTATGTTCCAGGACGACTGGTATATTCAAATTAAAGGTACTGCAAAGGGGACCAACGTTGCCCCATCATATGCCAATTTATTCATGAATGAAATAGAGGAGAGAATAATCTATGAAAATGATAAGTTTAGAAAATATGGCGCCACCTGGTGGCGATTCATAGATGATGTGTTTGGCATATGGTGGGGCAGCGTTGAGTCCCTATTGGAATTTGTGAAAGAAATTAATGGGGCAGTCCCTGGACTAGAATTTACAGCAGAATGGAGTGAAGAGACAGTGACCTTTTTAGACACTAGAGTAAAAAAAGAAGGAAGAAAGTTAACTTTTGATATCTACAATAAAGAGACAGATAGGAACACATTATTAGATTATAGAAGTTTCCATCCTAAAGGGTTACTGGACTCATTACCGAAGAGTCAATTATTAAGAGTGGACAGAATAGTCACTAATCCAGAAAAAAAAGAAATTAGGCTTAGAGAGATGCAGCAAAAATTCCTAGATAGAGGATATCCTAAGAAAATTGTAGATAAACACATAGATAAAGTAAGGTCTAAGGAGCAAAGTCTGGTTAAAAGAAAAACAGATGATAAATTAGTCTTGGTTACCCAGTATAGCCCAGCAAGTGAAGAAGTAAAACGTATTATAAATAGACATTGGCACGTTTTGAGCGAATGCAATAAAAATATAGAAATATTCAAAAATCCACCATTAATGGCTTATAAAAGAGTAAGAAATCTGAAAGATCAGCTAACTCACACAGATGTTGGCCCAAAGAAGAGCGAGAGACAGGCATTTATTGGGAATAAAAGTAGAGGTTCTTTCCCATGCCTAGGCTGCATGAGCTGTCACTCTATTATAAAAGGTAAATATTTCTATCACCCAAGAAATGGGAAAAGATATGAGATAAGAGATTGCTATACATGTGAGTCCAAGTATGTAATCTATCTCATAAAATGTTCCTGTTCTCTGATCTACATAGGGGAGACTACCCGTATGATCAGAGACAGGATATGTCAGCATCGCTCAAACATAAGGTGCAAGAATACTGAAGCCCCTGTGTCCCACCATTTCCTAAAATGTGGCCACCAGATAAGCCAATTAAGGTGGCAAGTGATAGATAGTGTGGGACCACCGAGAAATGGAGGTGATAGAGAAAAGATACTAAAACAAAAGGAAATGTTTTGGATCTTTGAAATGGGGAGTATGGAGCCATATGGGCTCAATAGAGACTTTGATTGGTCTATTTTTCTGTAAATATTACATTTTTTACCAATGAGAATATCAAGGTCTCTATTGTCTATATTGCAATTCTTCACTCTGTATAGTGCAATTCTTCACTTATTATAGTGCAGTTCTTCACTCATTATAGTGTAATTCTTTACTGTTCAGTACAATATTCTACTGTTTAAAGTATAACCTTGGGAAATTACTGCTTAAAAAAATCCTATAAGAAATTTGAGAAAAAATGTTTTGAATATAAATTGAAATATGATCCTATAAAAATGTGAAGAGTAAAAACAAAAGACATGAAAGAAATGTTCAATGTGTAAGCAAACATTGTATTTAAATTTTAGTTACATATTATCATGTAATTAGAAATGTTTTTAATGTATTATTACAAATGAACAGAAGAGGGCAGCAGATCCACCTAATGGAGTGGTTGGCGCCAAACTGAGTGTTTTAAATTGCTGTGTTTGATAGTTTGTAACTAGCATGAGTAAGAGTGGCAACACTCGAAACGTCGCTGTTTATATACCTGTTATGTACAGAGAATAAAGTATTTTGAAAGACACAGTGCTGTGGACATATATATATCTATCACTGGAATTGGGGGGACTTGGCAGGACCCTATCTTCACTTGCACTGCACTCCTGAGTTGCTGTACTAACCATTGTGTATACTGTTGTGCATCATCCATGTGAGACAGGATTCAGTCTCAGAATTGTGATGTCATCACTTATTATTTAAAGGGCCTCTGTTCAGTATGCTTTGCCTTTGCGTTGTCTCAGACCTGTTTGTGAGAGCTCCTGTGTTTTACCTGGCTGCCTGACGTCCTTCCTGGTTCCTGATCCCTGGCTTGTTCCTGACTCTGCTGTTTTCCTTTGTCCTGATTCCGGCTCGTCTGACTATTCGTTTTGGCTCCTGACTCGGCTCGTCTGACTACCAGCTCTGGTTTTGACTCCTTGCTTGTTATTTGACTTGTGGACTTTTTATTATTTTTTGCTATTAATAAAGGTGTGATTATTTTTGCACTTCTAGTCTCAGACTGATTCCTGGCACCCTGACACTTTGTAGCATGTATACAGCGTCTTCACTGTCAGCATTGTCTTTCTGGTCACCTGACCTCTTCTGCCAATCAGGAAGCTGGTAGATCGTACTAGCTTCAAATTTGAAAAAGTGGAGTTTTTGTTGAAATCATTCTTCCAAAGTGTCTAAGTCTTTGTACAATCTTGTAATCCAGGTTTCAGGGTTTTTTCCCCTGCTTTGTTTGCCATGTGCTGCTGGCAGCCAATTTGACTAACCTCTTACTGAATCTGGTGCAGAGTGTCTGATGCTGCTCATTTTCTGCACGCCCTCTTATGGCCGGACTGGTGTACATCATCCGTGTGAGACAGGTTGCAGTCTCAGTATTGTGATGTCATCACTTATTATTTAAAGGGCCTCTGTTCAGTATGCTTTGCCCTTGCGTTGTCTCAGACCTGTTTGTGAGTTCCTGTGTATTACCTGGCTGTCTGATGTCCCTCCTGGTTCCTGATTCGGCTCGTCTGACTACTCGCTTTGGCTTCTGACTCGGCTCGTCTGACTACCAGCTCTGGCTTTGACTCCAGGCTTGTTATTTGACTTGTGGACTTTTTATTATTTTTTGCTATTAATAAAGGTGTGATTATTTTTGCACTTCTCGTCTCAGTCTGATTCCTGGCATCCTGACATTACGCAAGGGCCATGAATCCTGATGCTAAAAATCCACCATTACCTACAATCATTTCCAGGATGGATGAACAGGATCATCGCTTGGATCAATTTGCACTAGCCTGCAAACCCTGCTGACTCGCACTGCACATTTGGATCAAAGTGTTCCGCAAGTTATGGCTGCTCCTGTTTCCACTGCTGCACTTAGTCCTACCAGGAGCATGTTCGGTTCTGCACCTCTACCTCAATATGGAGGCGATCCTATTCAGTGCAGAGGGTTTTTGAACCAGGTGGGCATTTACTTTGAGATGTTACACGGGTACTTCAGAGGTTACGTGAGAACGGCCTGTTTTGTAAACTCGAGAAATGTGAGTTCCATCAGACTCAAGTAACCTTCCTAGGTTATGTAATCTCCGTTGCAGGGTTCTCCCTGGATCCTTATGTAAGTGAACATACTCTCTATATCTGTCTCTACTGCTTTCACAAAGAAATTCACTGCCGGTACCTGTGACAATATAGGCATAAAGGAAGATTTGGTTTTAAAGGGGGATTTTATAATTGAGGAGATAGTAGCCTCTGGGTTCTGTATCTGGTTATCTTCAAGAAGGGATTCCAGAACTTCGATAGTCTGCCTGTCCGTCCTACTCACCTCATTGCCTACTAAATTCTGTTTAACTATCGTTTGAGCAAGTACTAGTTTCCTAGCATATAAGTGAAGATCTTTGATTACTTCGAATTTATCCATTTTGTTTGTGGGGCAATATGAAAGCCCCTTTTTCAAAACAGATATGTGGAATATTGAGGGGAAAGGAATACAGGTTGACTATCTTGAGTTCATCATCATTGTGTTTCCCTAGTAACCCCTGCGAAACCTCCTCCTTGACCTCCCCCTGTATGATAATCTATCCTGAATCTAGTAGTTCTGTTCCCTGCATCTTTGTCTGGTAGGATATCTCCTCTCTTCTAAGGATATATTTCCCCGACCTCTTCCTCTTTCTGCCTCCTCTCCTCCCCCACCTCCATCTTGTATTCCACCCCTCTGAAAATTTATACTCAGTGTTCTATTGTACCCCTCTCCTTCTGATTCGGAGGCATCCCTTCCTGAATAATAGGACTTTTTCTGGGATCTATACACATTTCTTTTGTTTGTATTTTTCTGGTTTTATTTTCTGCTTGTAACCGGGCTATGTTCATTTTTGTTTCATCATTTAATTTGCTAAAGTTTTGATCTTTCTCAAATTTGTTTACTTCTTGCAAATTCTTATCTATTTCAATTTTCAATTTTGTCAACCTTTTATCATTTCTCTTTATTAGCATGCCCATCAAATCTAAAGTAAATATTGTTAATTTATTGTTCCATTTCTCTAGGAAAGTATCTACTTCCTCATCCTCCTTGGTACTAGGCCCTGGGTCTAGATGTAATCAAAAGGTCTCTAGGTATCATTTCATTAACAAAGTAGTTATTAAGACTTGAGTTTTCAGCCCTAATTTTAACCTGTCTTGTAAGGCAGACCCTATACATTTTAAATGCTTGAAAAACATTTTGTTCCTCACTTCCTTCATTGTCCAATCCCCCTGTTTTGGTCAATGATTCTTTCAGCTCAGCTTCCCACTGAGCATTTGAAAATTTGTATGCCATCTCAAAAAACAAACAAACAAACCAATGACAGGATAGACACTCAGCAAAACAGGTGGTAGTAATTTAATCTTTGTTTAATCAAAAGCTGCGGTCAAATCTATTCCCTGAATAAGAGAAAACAGAATCCTCTAACAGACTCTTAATAAATATATAAACAATATTGAATTATGGGAAGAGACCTATAATCTTTCTATATTATATTTAATACACCCCTAAAGTAAATTCCCAGTAAAGGAAAATACTGGTGCAGACCCTTAGAATAATTATGAGTAAGACCTTGAAAGAAAGATATGGATTAAACTTAGGGCGGCAACTAACGATTATTTTCATAATCGATTAATCGGCCGATTATTTTTTCGATTATCGACTAATCGGATAAAAAAGAATCAATAATAATTTCCTACATTTTAAATAAAATCCACATACTGAGTGTTACAAATATACACTTCAGATTAAAACTTTACATTAACACAACTGTTTGTCCTATTTTTAAGCAGCAGAGCACAGAACTAGAAACATTCTGTTATTCCCTCTTTCAGAAAGTTTGCATTGAATTGCAAAAATCTCGACATGTTCCTGGCCAATTACTGGTTGTTTAGAACGTGATCATCTGGGTCAGGTAACTGGTTTGTGATATCATCTTTTTCTTTTTCACTTAAATGTAAGAAGCCCGAAGTGATCCTTTTATGAACAAACAAACTTGAATAAAAGGTTTTTCCTTTCCTCTTACTTGATGCTCATTCCTTTACTCCTTAGAGAGATTAGCTTGCTCCATAGCTTTGCATGCTTGCAGCAATGTTAGTATCCATTCAAAAGAAAACAGTCCTCTCATGAAGACTCTTTGCCAACAACAGTTTTGTTTCACCCCTGCTTACAATCTGAACTGGGGCTTCGTCAGGGCTTACTTTCTCATCACCTGTGCTTGATTATTTAAGCCTTTAAGCCCAACCTACTCTTGTTTTTCACAACACCTTTGTTATTAAAAGGGACATTACTTAACTCTAAGTTTTATCCTAACCTGTTGTCAGGGTACCAGGAATCAGACTGAGACGAGAAGTGCAAAAAAATCCACACCTTTATTAATAACAAAAAAATAATAAAAAGTCCACAAGTCAAATAACAATCCAGGAGTCAAAGCCAGAGCTAGTAGTCAGACGAGCCGAGTCAGGAGCCAAAGCGAATAGTCAGACAAGCCAAGTAAGGAACCAAAGCAAGTAGTCAGACGAGCCGGAATCAGGAACAAGAACAGCAGAGTCAGGAACAAGCCAGGGATCAGGAACCAGGAGGGACGTCAGACAGCCAGGTAATACACAGGAAATGGAACTCACAAATAGGTCTGAGACAACGCAAGGGCAAAGCATACTGAACAGAGGCCCTTTAAATAATAAGTGATGACATCACAATTCTGACACTGCAACCTGTCTCACATGGATGATGTACACCAGTTTGACCATAAGAGGGAGTGCAGGAAATGAGCATCATCACACTCAGCACCAGACTCAGCAAGAGAGGTGAGTAAAATGGCTGCCAGCAGCACATGGCAAACAAAGCAGGGAAAAAACCCTGACACCTGTTTAATGAGCTGTATTTTTTCTCAAGAGGGCATACAAATTTAGTTGCTTCACACCATGATGTGTTTGAACACATGTCTATTTCAGCTATGTTAACCTATATTTATCTGTATATATGTGCTGCTATTTTTATTAAATTAAGTTTTTTCATGTCTTTGAAATACAATAAAAGCTGGATATGTGTTAGTGAAGGGAACAAAAATATGTGTGTGTGTGTATATATATATATATATATATATATACGCTGTGAGTATTTCCGCCACACACGACTCATACGCTTGCCAGGGAACACAGCCAGGTAAGTCTGCCGCACAGCAGTAATCACCACGGAACTTTTAACAGACAAGTAATCACCACGGAACTTTTAACAGACAAGTTGTTTAATTTAATCAGCAACATACGGATACATTTGGATTAACATATGAACTGGCATCTTTTATACACTACAGGTGTATTAGCACATGCATAGAAGCACAGAATTCAACAGGTTTTTTAAACTCAGCAATACACGGATATAAGCTAAAAAAATCAGGAACACACGGATACATTTGGAAAAAAGAAATAAATGAACTGGCACTTCTAAAAACACCATTTGGGAGACATATAGTCTTTCTGTTCACGTTTTGATGCACAAACCAAGTTTCTTAAAGTTCTTTTAATAAGATGGACATATTCATACCACTTCACTGAATCAAACCTTTTTAATTTTGTATTATTGGGAACTGGCATTCCCTTACTATTTATATGCTTATTATTTTTTTATATTTAGAATACAAACTGCACTATTGATATAAATTTCAACTGCAAGATTGATACTATTGATACAATTGTATCCTACTACTTGTTTTTCCAATAAGCCTACCGTTACTTTTGTCATATAAAGCTACCACTACTTTTGATTGTTTTTTTACACCATATTTAGTGCGTATATAGAGGGCATCGTTGCATAAAAGATATAGGATATTAACCTTATATAGCCTAATACCATTTTTAAGGACAGTGTTTTGTTTTTACTAGTTGTGGCCACAACTTTTTATTTTCCTAATTCTGGCATATGCATTTTCTATCTGCCCATTTTTCTATCTGAACCATTTTTTATACATGTGTGCTCATTCATATGTGTTTATTATACATATAGACTTATTATAGTTTATATATATATATATATATATATATACATACATACATACAAACCCTCAGCTTGTTAGCGCCACTCATTCTAGGAATAACAGTTGTAAATCATATTGACCCTGTGGAGAGATCTTGGTCTTTTTTGAGAGGCTAAGAGGGTAGGACCTGAGTCCAGATTCTTTTTTGATTAAAGGTATTATCATTTGTTGTGATGTAGAGTTCCAAAAAATGTGAATTAACACTTTAAATATTTTCTATGAGTCCCTAGGGACTATTAGTAACCAGTAAAATTTAAAAGTTAGAATTTAAAGATTCTAAATACCTAAAACAACATAGCACATGGTAAACTGTGACTTATATCGTTGTTCATTAATCCTAGGATCTACCTACTATCTTAAAGCGAAATGTTGAGAGCATTTTTACGTTGGAGGATACAGAGGTTTATGCACATGCAATATTGTTCCAGTTTTAACATTACACAATGCATGGTAGAGTGTGAATTTCATTGTTGCTTATCGATCCCACGCTATCTATCCCATCTTAGAATGGGCTATTAAGAGCATTTATGAATTGTAGGAAATGGATGTTTGTGCACATGTATGATTGTACCTACTTCTGTATTACATGGCTTTAACATTTATGTAAGAACTTACCTGATAAATTCATTTCTTTCATATTAGCAAGAGTCCATGAGCTAGTGACGTATGGGATATACATTCCTACCAGGAGGGGCAAAGTTTCCCAAACCTCAAAATGCCTATAAATACACCCCTCACCACACCCACAATTCAGTTTAACGAATAGCCAAGAAGTGGGGTGATAAAAAAGTGCGAAAGCATATAAAATAAGGAATTGGAATAATTGTGCTTTATACAAAAATCAAAACCACCACAAAAAAAGGGCGGGCCTCATGGACTCTTGCTAATATGAAAGAAATGAATTTATCAGGTAAGTTCTTACATAAATTATGTTTTCTTTCATGTAATTAGCAAGAGTCCATGAGCTAGTGACGTATGGGATAATGACTACCCAAGATGTGGATCTTTCCACACAAGAGTCACTAGAGAGGGAGGGATAAAATAAAGACAGCCAATTCCTGCTGAAAATAATCCACACCCAAAATAAAGTTTAATAAAAAACATAAGCAGAAGATTCAAACTGAAACCGCTGCCTGAAGTACTTTTCTACCAAAAACTGCTTCAGAAGAAGAAAATACATCAAAATGGTAGAATTTAGTAAAAGTATGCAAAGAAGACCAAGTTGCTGCTTTGCAAATCTGATCAACCGAAGCTTCATTCCTAAACGCCCAGGAAGTAGAAACTGACCTAGTAGAATGAGCTGTAATCCTTTGAGGCAGAGTTTTACCCGACTCAACATAGGCAAAATAAATTAAAGATTTCAACCAAGATGCCAAAGAAATGGCAGAAGCTTTCTGGCCTTTTCTAGAACCGGAAAAGATAACAAATAAACTAGAAGTCTTTCGGAAATACTTAGTAGCTTCAACATAATATTTCAAAGCTAAAAGAATGCCAAGAAAAATGATGAGAAAGACACCAAGAAATATAGGTCTTCCAGACTCTATAATATATCTCTCTAGATACAGATTTACGCGCCTGTAACATAGTATTAATCACAGAGTCAGAGAAACCTCTTTGACCAAGAATCAAGAGTTCAATCTCCATACCTTTAAATTTAAGGATTTCAGATCCTGATGGAAATAAGGACCTTGCGACAGAAGGTCTGGTCTTAACGGAAGAGTCCACGGTTGGCAAGAGGCCATCCGGACAAGATACGCATACCAAAACCTGTGAGGCCATGCCGGAGCTACCAGCAGAACAAACAAGCATTCCTTCAGAATCTTGGAGATTACTCTTGGAAGAAGAACTAGAGGCGGAAAGATATAGGCAGGATGATACTTCCAAGGAAGTGATAATGCATCCACTGCCTCCGCCTGAGGATCCCGGGATCTGGACAGATACCTGGGAAGTTTCTTGTTTAGATGAGACGCCATCAGATCTATTTCTGGAAGTTCCCACATTTGAACAATCTGAAGAAATACCTCTGGGTGAAGAGACCATTCGCCCGGATGCAACGTTTGGCGACTGAGATAATCCGCTTCCCAATTGTCTATACCTGGGATATGAACCGCAGAGATTAGACAGGAGCTGGATTCCGCCCAAACCAGAATTCGAGATACTTCTTTCATAGCCAGAGGACTGTGAGTCCCTCCCTGATGATTGATGTATGCCACAGTTGTGACATTGTCTGTCTGAAAACAAATGAACAATTCTCTCTTCAGAAGAGGCCAAAACTGAAGAGCTCTGAAAATTGCACGGAGTTCCAAAATATTGATCGGTAATCTCACCTCCTGAGATTCCCAAACTCCTTGTGCTATCAGAGATCCCCACACTGCTCCCCAACCCGTGAGACTTGCATCTGTTGAAATTACAGTCCAGGTCGGAAGCACAAAAGAAGCCCCCTGAATTAAACGATGGTGATCTGTCCACCACGTTAGAGAGTGTCGTACAATCGGTTTTAAAGATATTAATTGAGATATCTTTGTGTAATCCTTGCACCATTGATTCAGCATACAGAGCTGAAGAGGTCGCATGTGAAAACGAGCAAAGGGGATCGCGTCCGATGCAGCAGTCATAAGACCTAGAATTTCCATGCATAAGGCTACCGAAGGGAATGATTGTGACTGAAGATTTCGACAAGCTGAAATCAATTTTAGACGTCTCTTGTCTGTTAAAGACAGAGTCATGGACACTGAATCTATCTGGAAACCCAGAAAGGTTACCCTTGTCTGAGGAATCAATGAACTTTTTGGTAAATTGATCCTCCAACCATGATTTTGAAGAAACAACACAAGTCGATTCGTATGAGATTCTGCTAAATGTAAAGACTGAGCAAGTACCAAGATATCGTCCAAATAAGGAAATACCACAATACCCTGTTCTCTGATTACAGACAGAAGGGCACCGAGAAACTTTGTAAAAATTCTTGGAGCTGTAGCTAGGCCAAACGGCAGAGCCACAAACTGGTAATGCTTGTCCAGAAAAGAGAATCTCAGGAACTGATAATGATCTGGATGAATCAGAATATGCAGATATGCATCCTGTAAATCTATTGTGGACATATAATGCCCTTGCTGAACAAAAGGCAAGATAGTCCTTACAGTTACCATTTTGAACGTTGGTATCCTTACATAACGATTCAATATTTTTAGATCCAGAACTGGTCTGAAGGAATTCTCCTTCTTTGGTACAATGAAGAGATTTGATTAAAACCCCATCCCCTGTTCCGAAACTGGAACTGGCATAATTACTCCAGCCAACTCTAGATCTGAAACACAATTCAGAAATGCTTGAGCTTTCACTGGATTTACTGGGACACGGGAAAGAAAAAATCTCTTTGCAGGAGGTCTCATCTTGAAACCAATTCTGTACACTTCTGAAACAATGTTCTGAATCCAAAGATTGTGAACAGAATTGATCCAAATTTCTTTGAAAAAACGTAACCTGCCCCCTACCAGCTGAGCTGGAATGAGGGCCGCACCTTCATGTGGACTTAGAAGCAGGCTTTGCCTTTCTAGAAGGCTTGGATTTATTCCAGACTGGAGATGGTTTCCAAACTGAAACTGCTCCTGAGGATGAAGGATCAGGCTTTTGTTCTTTGTTGAAACGAAAGGAACGAAAACGATTATTAGCCCTGTTTTTACCCTTAGATTTTTTATCCTGTGGTAAAAAAGTTCCTTTCCCACCAGTAACAGTTGAGATAATAGAATCCAACTGAGAACCAAATAATTTGTTACCGTGGGAAAAAAATGGAAAGTAGAGTTGATTTAGAAGCCATATCAGCATTCCAAGTCTTAAGCCATAAAGCTCTTCTAGCTAAAATAGCTAGAGACATAAACCTGACATCAACTCTGATAATATCAAAAATGGCATCACAGATAAAATTATTAGCATGCTGAAGAAGAATAATAATATTATGAGAATCATGATCCGTTACTTGTTGCGCTAAAGTTTCCAACCAAAAAGTTGAAGCTGCAGCAACATCAGCCAATGATATAGCAGGTCTAAGAAGATTACCTGAACACAGATAAGCTTTTCTTAGAAAGGATTCAATTTTCCTATCTAAAGGATCCTTAAACGAAGTACCATCTGACGTAGGAATAGTAGTACGTTTAGCAAGGGTAGAAATAGCCCCATCAACTCTAGGGATTTTGTCCCAAAATTCTAATCTGTCAGAAGGCACAGGATATAATTGCTTAAAACGTTTAGAAGGAGTAAATGAATTACCCAATTTATCCCATTCTTTAGAAATTACTTCAGAAATAGCATTAGGAACAGGAAAAACTTCTGGAATAACCACAGGAGATTTAAATACCTTATCTAAACGTTTAGAATTAGTATCAAGAGGACCAGAATCCTCTATTTCTAAAGCAATTAGTACTTCTTTAAGTAAAGAACGAATAAATTCAATTTTAAATAAATATGAAGATTTATCAGCATCAATCTCTGAGACAGAATCCTCTGAACCAGAAGAGTCATCAGAATCAGAATGATGATGTTCATTTAAAAATTCATCTGTAGGGAGAGAAGTTTTAAAAGATTTTTTATGTTTTCTAGAAGGAGAAATAACAGACATAGCCTTCTTGATGGATTGAGAAACAAAATCTCTTATGTTATCAGGAACATTCTGCACCTTAGATGTTGAAGGAACTGCAACAGGCAATGGTACATTACTAAAGGAAATATTATCTGCATAAACAAGTTTGTCATGACAATTAATACAAACAACAGCCGGAGGAATAGCTACCAAAAGTTTACAGCAGATACACTTAGCTTTGGTAGTTCCAGCACTAGACAGCGATTTTCCTGAAGTATCTTCTGACTCAGATGCAACGTGAGACATCTTGCAACATGTAAGAGAAAAAACAACATATAAAGCAAAATTGATCAAATTCCTTAAATGACAGTTTCAGGAATGGGAAAAAATGCCATAGAACAAGCTTCTAGCAACCAGAAGCAATGAAAAATGAGACTTAAATAATGTGGAGACAAAAGCGACGCCCATATTTTTTAGCGCCAAATAAGACGCCCACATTATTTGGCGCCTAAATGCTTTTGGCGCCAAAAATGACGCCACATCCGGAACGCCGACATTTTTGGCGCAAAAGAACGTCAAAAAATGACGCAACTTCCGGCGACACGTATGACGCCGGAAACGGAAAAGATTTTTTGCGCCAAAAAAATCCGCGCCAAGAATGACGCAATAAAATGAAGCATTTTCAGCCCCCGCGAGCCTAACAGCCCACAGGGAAAAAAGAGTCAAATTTTTAAGGTAAGAAAAAATGTTTGATTCAAATGCATTATCCCAAATATGAAACTGACTGTCTGAAAATAAGGAATGTTGAACATTCTGAGTCAAGGCAAATAAATGTTTGAATACATATATTTAGAACTTTATAAACAAAGTGCCCAACCATAGCTTAGAGTGTCACAGAAAATAAGATTTACTTACCCCAGGACACTCATCTACATGTTTGTAGAAAGCCAAACCAGTACTGAAACGAGAATCAGCAGAGGTAATGGTATATAAATAAGAGTATATCGTCGATCTGAAAAGGGAGGTAAGAGATGAATCTCTACGACCGATAACAGAGAACCTATGAAATAGACCCCGTAGAAGGAGATCACTGCATTCAAATAGGCAATACTCTCCTCACATCCCTCTGACATTCACTGCACGCTGAGAGGAAAACCGGGCTCCAACTTGCTGCGGAGCGCATATCAACGTAGAATCTAGCACAAACTTACTTCACCACCTCCATAGGAGGCAAAGTTTGTAAAACTGAATTGTGGGTGTGGTGAGGGGTGTATTTATAGGCATTTTGAGGTTTGGGAAACTTTGCCCCTCCTGGTAGGAATGTATATCCCATACGTCACTAGCTCATGGACTCTTGCTAATTACATGAAAGAAACATAATTTATGCTTACCTGATAAATTCCTTTCTTCTGTTGTGTGATCAGTCCACGGGTCATCATTACTTCTGGGATATAACTCCTCCCCAACAGGAAATGCAAGAGGATTCACCCAGCAGAGCTGCATATAGCTCCTCCCCTCTACGTCAGTCCCAGTCATTCGACCAAGAATCAACGAGAAAGGAGTAACCAAGGGTGAAGTGGTGACTGGAGTATAATTTAAAAGATATTTACCTGCCTTAAAACAGGGCGGGCCGTGGACTGATCACACAACAGAAGAAAGGAATTTATCAGGTAAGCATAAATTATGTTTTCTTCTGTTATGTGTGATCAGTCCACGGGTCATCATTACTTCTGGGATACCAATACCAAAGCAAAAGTACACGGATGACGGGAGGGATAGGCAGGCTCATTATATAGAAGGAACCACTGCCTGAAGAACCTTTCTCCCAAAAATAGCCTCCGAAGAAGCAAAAGTGTCAAATTTGTAAAATTTGGAAAAAGTATGAAGCGAAGACCAAGTTGCAGCCTTGCAAATCTGTTCAACAGAGGCCTCATTCTTAAAGGCCCAAGTGGAAGCCACAGCTCTAGTGGAGTGAGCTGTAATTCTTTCAGGAGGCTGCTGTCCAGCAGTCTCATAGGCTAAACGTATTATGCTACGAAGCCAAAAAGAGAGAGAGGTAGCAGAAGCTTTTTGACCTCTCCTCTGTCCAGAGTAAACGACAAACAAGGAAGAAGTTTGGCGAAAATCTTTAGTTGCCTGCAAGTAGAACTTGAGGGCACGAACTACATCCAGATTGTGTAAAAGACGTTCCTTCTTTGAAGAAGGATTTGGACACAAGGATGGGACAACAATCTCTTGATTGATATTCCTGTTAGTGACTACCTTAGGTAAGAACCCAGGTTTAGTACGCAGAACTACCTTGTCTGAGTGAAAAATCAGATAAGGGGAATCACAATGTAAGGCTGATAACTCAGAGACTCTTCGAGCCGAGGAAATAGCCATTAAAAACAGAACTTTCCAAGATAACATTTTTATATCAATGGAATGAAGGGGTTCAAACGGAACACCCTGTAAAACGTTAAGAACTAAGTTTAAACTCCATGGTGGAGCAACAGCTTTAAACACAGGCTTGATCCTAGCTAAAGCCTGACAAAAGGACTGGACGTCTGGATTTTCTGACAGACGTCTGTGTAACAAGATGGACAGAGCTGAAATCTGTCCCTTTAATGAACTAGCTGATAAACCCTTTTCTAAACCTTCTTGTAGAAAAGACAATATCCTAGCGATCCTAACCTTACTCCAGGAGTAACCTTTGGATTCGCACCAGTATAGGTATTTCCGCCATATTTTATGGTAAATCCTTCTGGTAACAGGCTTCCTAGCCTGAACCAGGGTATCAATAACCGACTCAGAAAAACCACGTTTTGATAAAATCAAGCGTTCAATTTCCAAGCAGTCAGCTTCAGAGAAGTTAGATTTTGATGTTTGAATGGACCCTGTATCAGAAGGTCCTGTCTTAGAGGTAGAGACCAAGGCGGACAGGATGACATGTCCACTAGATCTGCATACCAAGTCCTGCGTGGCCAAGCAGGTGCTATTAGAATTACTGATGCTCTCTCTTGTTTGATTTTGGCAATCAATCGAGGAAGCAGCGGGAAGGGTGGAAACACATAAGCCATCCTGAAGTTCCAAGGTGCTGTCAAAGCATCTATCAGAACTGCTCCTGGATCCCTGGATCTGGACCCGTAGCAAGGAAGTTTGGCGTTCTGGCGAGACGCCATGAGATCTATCTCTGGTTTGCCCCAACGTCGAAGTATTTGGGCAAAGACCTCCGGATGAAGTTCCCACTCCCCCGGATGAAAAGTCTGGCGACTCAAGAAATCCGCCTCCCAGTTCTCCACTCCCGGGATGTGGATTGCTGACAGGTGGCAAGAGTGAGACTCTGCCCAGCGAATTATCTTTGATACTTCCATCATTGCTAGGGAGCTTCTTGTCCCTCCCTGATGGTTGATGTAAGCTACAGTCGTGATGTTGTCCGACTGAAACCTGATGAACCCCCGAGTTGTTAACTGGGGCCAAGCCAGAAGGGCATTGAGAACTGCTCTCAGTTCCATCATGCAGGAAATATAAAAGTAGCTGACTGGAATTTTTTGATGCGTAGCAAAGAGCGCCAAAAACGGCCCCTCCCTCTCCCACACAGCAGTGAAGAGAAACGAAACTGTCACAATTAAAGCAAAAAACTGCCAAGTGGAAAATAATGCCCAAATATTTATTCACACAGTACCTCAGCAATGTAAACGATTCTACATTCCAGCAAAAACGTTTAACATGAGAATAGTTATTAAAAGGATTAGTGACCTTTAACACAGTAGTTCCGGTGAAATACCATCCCCAGAATACTGAAGTGTATACATACATGTCATTTTAACGGTATGGCAGGCTTTTCTCATCAATTCCATTCAGAAAATAAAAACTGCCACATACCTCAATGCAGATTCATCTGCCCGCTGTCCCCTGATCTGAAGCCTTTACCTCCCTCAGATGGTCGAGAACAGCAATATGATCTTAACGACTCCGGTTAAAATCATAGTAAAAAATCTCTGTCAGATTCTTCCTCAAACTCTGCCAGAGAAGTAATAACACGCTCCGGTGCTATTTTAAAATAACAAACTTTTGATTGAAGTCATAAAAACTAAGTATAATCACCATAGTCCTCTCACACATCCTATCTAGTCGTTGGGTGCAAGAGAATGACTGGGACTGACGTAGAGGGGAGGAGCTATATGCAGCTCTGCTGGGTGAATCCTCTTGCATTTCCTGTTGGGGAGGAGTTATATCCCAGAAGTAATGATGACCCGTGGACTGATCACACATAACAGAAGAAAACATACACTGTTTCAGTATGAGGCAATATTACTATCCACACATAAGCATAAGAGATAATAAGCCGTTGTCAAAATATTGATATATTCAGCCTGCAAGAATAAGTTAGATCAGTGGTTTAATGATTTGTGTCACTCTGCAATATCTTCACGCCCCTTTAGTAGTGATGCGTTCTGCATCATACAGGTTTGGCCATTGTGGGTATTTAAATTAGCTGTAGATTAATTAAACCATACAGCATTTGGATAATGGCGATGTGAACAAGCCACACACACAAACTAAGGTATTTAATAGTGGACTGTTTGATAATTGTAAGCTAAGTGCAAATTTGCCAAGTGTAAAGTTAATACTTTATAAAAACGTAGTCAGTAAGTGCAATGTGGCGATTAATACACAGCCTTATTAAATGTCTCTAGCTTTAATTCAAGTGTTACATAGTTTGCGTACAGGTGAATATAAAATACTTTCTGATGCTGTTGTAACTTTTCAAGTAGGTTCAGTAACCTTTGAAATTCAATATGTTACAAATATGACCTAACTATGTCACATGAACGTTTGTAAGCAGTATACCTATATGAGTGTGCTATGCCTAGGATGATTAATATTTAATATAAGATCTAGACCCGTGACTTTTGTGCTTAAGTTTTCACATGTGCTTAACAGTTTTCACATGAATATGCATTACTTAAAACTACCAAATATAATAGGGAAACGTTTTAATTGTAAAAATTAACTTTCTTAGAAAAGTTTTGCAAATATTGTGAGCACTATAATGGTGATAGTAAAGGGAATAAAACAGTGATTTTTTATTTTTTTTATTTTTGTATTTCACATTTTGTATTTTAACAAATATGATATGTTTACTTATGTATAAATATTTACATTGTAGATTGTCTTGAAAAAGGCTCAAGTGTGGAGCCAAAACGTTGACCTAAAATATGCTATATTTACTGAATAAATAAAGAATCAACTATAAAAAGACCTGTGAGTGCCCTCTATTTTTCATATGGATGCGTATAAAGAGTTATTGAGGAGTCACCCAGGCATTACAGAAAGAGAAGAAAGGTTGTAGTGCAGAATATATGTGTGTGTGTATATATATATATATATATATATATATATATATATATATATATATATATATATACACACACACACATACATACATATAAAACATAAATTATGCTTACCAGATCATTTCATTTCCTTCTGTATATGGAGAGTCCATGGCTTCATTCCATACTGATGAAAAATACTGAACCTGGCTACCAGGAGGAGGCAAAGACACCGCAGACAAAGGCTTAAATACCACTCCCACTTCCCCTATCCCCCAGTCATTCTGCCAAGGGAACAAGGAACAGTAGAAGAAATATCAGTGAATAAAAGGTGCCAGAAGAAAAACACATAATTTAGGGGGCCGCCCATCGGAGAAACACGGGCAGGAGCCCGTGGACTCTCTTTATACAGAAGGAAATGAAATTATCTGGAAATCATAATTTATGTTTTCCTTCTTAATATAAGGAGAGTCCACGGCTTCATTCCTTACTGTTGGGAAACTTATACCCAAGCTCTAGAGGACACTAAATGATAACGGGAGGGACATAAATAGAGGCGGACCCTAATCTAAGGGCACCACAGCCTGCAAAACCTTTCTCCCTAAATTGTAAAATTTAGAAAAGAAATCTGATCCATAGAGGCCTTGTTCTTAAGGGCCCAAGAGGAAACCACTGCTCTAGTAGAATGAGCCGTAATTCTTTGAGGAGATCTATGTCCCGCTGTTTCGTAAACTAACCGAATAAGACTCCTCAACCAAAAACATAAGGAAGTCGAAGAGACCTTCTGACCTTTACGCTTCCCAGAATATGCCACAAACAAGGAAGAAGTTTGTCTAAAACCTTTAGTAGCTTGGAAGATAAAACTTCAAGCCACGAACCACGTCCAAATTATAAAGTAGACATTCCTTCAAAGAAGAAGGATTAGGACACAAAGAAGGGACCACAATCTCTTGATTGATGTTGCAGTCCGACGCGACTTTAGGGAGAAACCCTAACTTGGTACGTAGGACAGCCTTATCCGAATAAAACACCAGATAAGGAGGCTCACATTGCAAGGTGGCAATCTCAGATACTCTGCGTGCCGAAGTAATAGCCAGTAGAATGAGAACTTTCCAGGACAACAATTTAATATCAATTTCATACATAGGCACAAACGGAGCCCGTTGCAAAACTTTAAGAACTAGATTCAGACTCCAAGGGGGAGCCGAAGATCTGAACACAGGTCTGATCCTAATCAGAGCTTTAACAAAAGACTGAACATCTGGAAGCTCAGAGAGCCTCTTGTGCAGTAAAACAGACAAGGCCGAAATCTGTCCCCTCAGGGAACTGGTTAAAGGACCCTTCTCCAGACCATCCTGGAGAAACAACAGAATCCTGGCAACCTTAACCTTATGCCAAGGAAATGCACGCTCTTCACACCAGAATAAGTAGGTTCTCCACACCTTATGATAGATGCGACAAGTAACTCTCTGCGACAAAAATAACTCTCTCAGAAAAACCTCTCTTGGCTAGGACTAAGCGTTCAATCCCAATGCAGTCAGCCTCAGAGAATCTAGATTTTGATGAACAAAAGGACCTTGTTCCTTCCAGCAGATCCCTGCAACAAGGTAACTTTTATGGAGGAGAAGATGACATCCTCACTAGGTCCGGGAACCACGTCCTTCTCGGCCACAATGGAGCAATCAGTATTATGGAGTCCTGCTTGATGCGGGCCACTACCGGAGGAAGGAGTGGTAATGGCAGAAAAAGGTAGATTAGATTGAACCTCCAAGGCACCGCTAATGCATCTATTAGCTCCGCCTGAGGATCCCTGGACCTCGACCCATATCTGGGTAGCTTGGTATTGAGACAGGACGCCATGAGATTTATCTCCGGCGTCCCCCACATGTTGCATATCTCTGCAAACACTTTGGGATGGAGAGACCATTCCCCTGGATGAAAGGATTGTCTGCTGAGAAAATCTGCTTCCCAGTTGTCCACACCCGGAATGTGGATCGCTGACAGCCAACAGCTGTGGGCCTCCGCCCACTCCAGAATCCGAGATAATTTGCTCATCGCTAGGGAGCTTCTCGTCCCCGCTGATGGTTGACTTAAGCCACCGAGGTTATATTGTCTGATTGGAATCTGATAAACCGGGACGAACCCAGAAGAGGCCAAGCCTTCAGAACATTGTAAATTGCTCGAAGTTCCAAAATGATTATCGGGAGGGAGCGTTTCTCCTGAGACCACAGGCCCTGTGCCTTCTTGGCACCCTAAACAGCTCCCAATCCTGAGAGGCTCGCGTCCGTAGTCACAATCTCCCAGGATGGTCTGAGAAAGGATGTCCCTCGGGACAGATGATCTGGACAGAGCCACCAAGAGAGCGATTCTCTCGACCGGTTGTCCAGGGAAATCTGTTGAGACAGATCCGAATGATCGCCATTCCACTGCCTCAGCATGCACAGCAGTAACGGTCTGGGACGGAACCTGGCAAAAGGAATTATGTCCATGCTGGACACCATGAGACCAATTACCTCCATACACTGAGCCACAGATGGCCTTAAGGAGGTTCGGGAGGGCAAGACATACCGAAGCTAGCTTGCATCACCTCTAGTTGGTTAGAAATATCCTAATGGGTATTTAGTCTATTATAGTACCCAGGAATTCTACCATGGTGCTTGGAATGAGAGAACTCTTCTCTAAGTTTATCTTCCATCCATATGATTGAAGAAGAGAGAGAAGAAATACCGAATGGTCCTCTGCTAGACGAAAGGATGGTGCTTGAACCAGAATGTCGTCCAAGTAGGGAGCTACTGCTATACCTTGGGTTCTGGCAACAGTCAGGAGAGCTCCTAGAACCTTTGTAAAGATTCTTGGGGCCATAGCTAGACCAAACGAAAGTGCAATGAACTGGAAGTGCTGATCCAGGAATGCAAACCTTAGGAACGAGAAGTGGTCCCTGTGGATTGGAACGTGAAGGAAGGCATCCTTCAGATCTATAGTGGTTATGAACTGTCCTTCCTTAACTAGAGGAAGAATGGACCTTTTTGTCTCCATCTTGAACAAGGGGACATTCAGAAACTTGTTTAAGTACTTTAGATCTAGAATAGGGTGGAAAGTTCCCTCCTTCTTTGGGGCCACAAACAGGTTTGAATAGTATCCCAAACCTCTTTCTGCAATAGGAACCGGGACAATGACACCTAAGGAGGACAGATCCCGCACGCACCCCAGAAAGGCTTCCCTCTTTTCTGTTTTTAAAGACAGGCTAGGCTTGAGAGGAGAAATCTGCCCTTGGGTGGATGAGATTTGAAACCTATCTTGTATCCCTGAGCTATGACCTTCAGGACCCACGGATCCTGCACATCCCTGGACCAAGCGTCTAAAAAAAGTGACAGTCTGCCCCTACACAATCCAGCTTTGGATTGGGGGCCGCCCCTTCATGCCGACTTGTTCTCAACGGGCTTCTTGCTCTGCTTGGTTTTATTTTAGGATTGAGCTTGCTTCCAAGTGCTCTTGGTTCTTTTTATCCTGCGGTAGGAAGGCACCCTTGCCCCCTGTAACCGTGGAAATAATGGAGTCTAGACCTGGACCAAATAAAATGTTTCCCTTAAAGGGGAGGGAAAGTAGACTAGACTTAGAAATCCAGACAAGGACTTTAGACAGAGCGCCCGACGCGTTTGCGCTGAGAAACCATAGATTTTAGCATTCAGGCAAACAATCGGCATGTTTGCATCACATATAAAAAAATTAGCAATTCTCAAAGCCTTAATTCTTTCTTGGATAACGTTGAGGGGACCCTCCATCTCGATCAATTCCGCTAAGGAGTCACACCAGTAGGCCGCAGCTCCAGCAACCAAGGCAACAGCCGCTGCCGGTTGAAATAAATATCCCGTATGCTGAAACATTTTCCTGAGAAAAGTTTCCATCTTCTTATCCATCGACTATCCTCAAGATATGCGATTTAAAATTGCGATTATTTGCTGCGGTTTTAAAAACGCAAGAGTACGAGATTTATAACCCCGCCCACTATGATGTCACCTATAACGTACAGGAGGACTCCGCGGCGGCCACATGCGGGTAAAGGGGTTGGCAGTGACTTACCAGTGCTGTACTAGCACATGGTGACTGACTGAGCTCAGGCTGAGGGGGGGGACAGGGGGGCAGCCGTGTTGGATCTAGCTGGAGGGATAGCCGGCCATGCAGTGCTGAATGGACTAGCAGCGTTTTCTTGTCCGGTGCAGCAGCAAGCACAGCGGCTTCTTCCAACCATGAATAGAAAGCTGGCCAGCAGGATGCACGGTCTGCGCACACAAATATCCATTCAAAGTATTTGGGGGCACAAACCATACATCCTGCTGGCCAGCTTTCTATTTATGGTGGGAGGGAGCCGCTGTACTTGCTGCTGCACCGGACAAGAAACCGCTGCTTGGGGGGCCTGTGAGTGACTGTGGTAGTGTTGTGTATTGGGACTCACTTGGCATAGGTCACCATTGCAAGATAAAGAGCTTGTCCTCTGCATTAGAATCATACTGCAAACTATAGAGCTCAGCTGGCTTACTTTACACTATTATTGTTTGCTTTAGAGACATTACTGCAGAGTATAGAGCTTACTCGCATTTTATATTACTAATTAGTAGTGTTGCTGGTTTGTGGGTGCAGTGCTATGTCCCTCTAATCATTTTACCCCACATATCCTCTATGCAAGGCAGTGCCATTTCTTTCATGTAATTGGCAAGAGTCCATGAGCTAGTGACGTATGGGATATACAATCGTACCAGGAGGGGCAAAGTTTCCCAAACCTCAAAATGCCTATAAATACACCCCTCACCACACCCACAATTCAGTTTTACAAACTTTGCCTCCAATGGAGGTGGTGAAGTAAGTTTGTGCTAAGATTTCTACGTTGATATGCGCTTCTCAGCATTTTGAAGCCCGATTCCTCTCAGAGTACAGTGAATGTCAGAGGGATGTGAAGGGAGTATCACCTATTGAATGCAATGGTTTTCCTCACAGGGATCTATTTCATAGGTTCTCTGTTATCGGTCGTAGAGATTCATCTCCTACCTCCATTTTCAGATCGACGATATACTCTCATATTCCATTACCTCTACTGATAACCGTTTCAGTACTGGTTTGGCTATCTGCTATATGTGGATGGGTGTCTTTTGGTAAGTATGTTTCCATTACTTGAGACACTCTCAGCTATGGTTTGGCACTTTATGTATTTATATAAAGTTCTAAATATAAGTATTGTACTTATATTTGCCGTGATTCAGGGTTCAGTATATTTCCTTTTTTGCAGACTGTCAGTTTCATATCTGGGAAATGCATTTTTAAAGAAAAATTACTTCTTACCTGGGGTTTAGTCTTTTTTCAAATTGATTCTTTTTAAAAATTGCGGGCAGTATTAGGCTAAAAATGACGAAATTCATTGCATCTTTCTTGGCGCTAGATTTCTTGGCGCAAAAGTTACGTTCGTTGATGCAAATTTGTCATTTCTGGCGTCTTAGTTGGCGCCGAGTCCTTCACGAGGTTGCGTCATCTATGACGCTAGTGTTTCGTTTCCGGACGTTTTTTGGCGCCAAAACATATTTTTCTGTTTGTTGTGCGTCATACTTGGCGCCAAATATTTTCATTATTTAAGACCCCATTCCTTTTGCCTCTGGCCTTTTTTCTATTTCAGAGGGCTATGCTGTTTGCATTTTTTTCCCCATTCCTGAAATTGTCCTATAAGGAAATTGATAATTTTGCTTTATATGTTGTTTTTTCTCTTACATTTGCAAGATGTCTCAAACTGTTCCTGTCTCAGAAAACACTGTTGGAATCCTGCTGACTGATATCAGTTCTACCAAAGCTAAGTACATTTATTGTAATGTTATGGCTTTGTCTGCCATCCCGCCTTCTAATAAAATGTAAATGTCTTTTTTTAAACTTCTCATAAAGTTGATGCGTTTTCAAATGACTGACAACATACTGAATTATCCTTCTCTGATGAGGATCTATCTGATTCAGAAGATCCTTTATCAGATATTGAGGAGACTAGTCCTCTTGATTTTAAAGCTAGTAAACATTTAAATTTTGTTTAAATTTTCAAATGACTGATAACATACTGAATTATCCTTCTCTGATGAGGATCTATCTGATTCAGAAGATCCTTTATCAGATATTGAGGAGACTAGTCCTCTTGATTTTAAAGCTAGTAAACATTTAAATTCTGTTTATAAACCTCCTGTGGTTATTTCAGAGGTTTTTTCCAGTTCCTGATATTTCTGATATGATTTCTAAGGAATGGAATAGTCCTGGTACTTTTTTTATTCCTTCTTTAAGGTTTTAAAAAATTGTATCCTTTGCCAGCAGTTAGATTGGAGTTTTGGGAAAAGATCCCCAAAGTTGGGGCGCAACAAGTATCGGATCATAATTTGTTTATCATTGTTAACTTGATTCAACATGCTAATAATTTCATTTTTGATGCCATTTTTTGATATTATCAAAATTGATGTTAAATCTATGTCTTTAGCTATTTTAGCTAGAAGAGCTTTGTGGCTTAAATCTTGGAATGCTGATATGATTTCTAAAACAAGATTTCTATTTTTTTTCTTCCAAGGTAATAATTTATTTGGTTCACAGTTGGATTCAATACTTTCAACTGTTACTGTGGGGAAGGGAGTTTTTTTGCCTCAAGATTAAGTTCTAAGGGTAAATTTTAAGCTTCTAACCGTTTTCGTTCTTAATAAGGAACAGAAACCTAACTCTTCCCCAAGGAATATGTTTCCAATTGGAAGCCTTCTTCAAATTGGAATAAATTCGAGCCATTTAAGAGATCAAAGCCTGCCCCCAAGTCCGCATGAAGGTGCAGCTCTTATTCCAGCTCAGCTGGTAGGGGGCAGATTAAGATTTTTCTAAATTGTTTGGATCAATTCGGTCCATAATACTTAGATTCAGAATAGGATTCAGAGTAAGACTGCCTGTGAGAAGTTTTTTTCTCTCACGCATTCCAGCAATCCCAGTAAAGGCTCAGACTTTCCTGAAGTGTGTTTCAGACCCTGAGTTATCTGGGGTAATCATGCCAGTTCCGTTTCAGGAACGGGGTGTGGGGTTTTATTCAAAACTATTCATTGTCCCAAAGAAAGAAAATTCATTCAGACCAGTTTTGGATCTAAAAATTTTGAATTGACATGTAAGAGTAACATCTTTCAGAATGGTGACTATAAGGTCAATTCTGCCTTTTGTTCAGCAAGGGCATTATATGCCCACAATAGACTTACAGGATGCATATCTTCATATTCTGTTTCATCCAGATTATTATCAGTTTCTGAGATTCTCTTTTTTAGACAAGCATTACCAATTTGTTGCTCTACCTTTCTGGCCTAGCGACAGCTCTAGGAATCTTTTCAAAGGTTCTCGGTGTTTCCCTATTTGGACGATATCTTGGTACTTGCTCAGTCTTTACGATCTGCAGAATCTCATACGAATCAACTTCTGTTGTTTCTTCAAAGACATGGTTGGAGGATCAATTTACCAAACAGTTCCTTGATTCCTCAGACAAGGGTAACCTTTTTAGGTTTCCAGATAGATTGTGTCCATGTCTCTGTCTCTAACAGACAAGAGACAATTTAAATTGGGTTCAGCTTGTTGGAACCTTCAGGTCTCTATTATTTCCTTCAGTAGCTACGTGCATGGAAGTTTTAGGTCTCATGACAGCAGCATCCGACTTGATTCCCTTTGCTCGTTTTCATATGAGACCTCTCCAGCTTTGTATGCTGAATCAATGGTGCAGGGATTATACTAGGATATCACAATTAATATCCTTAAATCCTAATATTCAACTATCTCTGACTTGGTGGTTAGATCACCATCGTATAGTTCTAGGGGACTCTTTTTGGTTCGTCCAACCTGGACTGTGATCACAACAGATGCAATTCTTTTCAGGTTGGGGAGCTGTTTGGGGATCTCTGACAGCACAAGGGGTTTGGAAATCTCAAGAGGCGAGATTACCAATAAATATTTGGAACTCCATGCAATTTCAGGGCTCTTCAGGCTTGGCCCCTGTTGAAGAGAAGATCATTCAATTGCTTTCAAGACAGACAATATCACAGCTGTGGCATATGTCAATCATCAGGGTGGGACTCACAGTCCCCTAGCTATGAAAGAAGTATCTCTAATACTTTTTTGGGTGGATTACAGCGCTTGTCTAATTTCTGTGGTTCATATCCCAGGTGTAGACATTTGGGGAGTGGATTATTTCAACCGTCAGACTTTACATCCAGGGGAGTGGTCTCTCCATCCAGATGTGTTTTCTCAGATTGTTCAGATGTGGTTTCAGAAATAGATCTGATGGCTTCTCCTCTAAACAAGAAAACTTCCCAGGTACCTGTCCAGGTATCTTCAGGCGGAAGCAGTGGATGCCTCTAGTTCTTCTTCCAAGAGTGATATCCATAATCATCATGGAACAGTCATTTGTTTTGCTGGTGGTTCCAGCATGGCCTCACAGGTTTTGTTATGCAAATTTTCTGTCTCATACTATGTTACAGGCTTGTAAATCTATTTTTAGAAAGATTTATTATTGAGTTTGAAAGATTTATTTGCATGGTGTTCTTCTCATGAGTTCACTTGACATTCTTTCAGAATTCCTAGATTTTTACAGTTTCTTCAGGGTGGTTTAAATAAAGGATTTGTCTGCAAGTTCCTTGAAGGGACAAATCTCTGTTCTTTCAGTCTCATTTCACAGAAAGATTGATAAGCTTCCTGATATTCACTATTTTGTACAGGCTTTGGTTTGTATCAAGCCTGTCATTAAATCAATCTATCCTCCTTGGAGTCTTATTTTGGTTTTGAAGGCTTTACAGGGTCCTCCATTTGAGCCTAGGCTCTCTTTGGACATTAAAATACTTTCTTGCTAAGTGTTGTTCCTTTTGGCCATCTTATCTGCTCTTTCTTGTGAATCTCCTTTTCTGATTTTTTCCTCAGGATAAGGCGGTTTTGCGGACTTCATTTAAATTCTTACCTAAGGTTGTGAATTCTAACAACATTAAGTGAGAAATTGTTGTCCCTTCCTTGTGTCCTAAATCCTAAGAATTCTTTGGAGAAATCCTTACATTCTTTGGATGTGGTAAGAGCTTTGAAATATTATGTTGAAGCTACTAAAGATTTCAGGAAGACTTCTAGTCTATCTGTTATCTTTTCCAGTTCTAGGAAATGTCAGAAGGCTTCTGCCATTTCCTTAGCTTTGTGGTTAAAGCTTTTGATTCATTCAGCTTATTTGGGGTCGGGTCAAGCCCGGCCTCAGAAAATTACAGCTCAATCTACTTGATTAGTCTTCACTTCATGGGCTTTTAAGAATTAAGCTTCAGTTGTTCCGATTTGCAAAGCAGTAACCTGTTCTTCTTTGCATACATTTACTAGATTCTACCGTTTTGATGTATCCGTTTCTTCAGAAGCAGAGGGGGAGAGAGAGCGAGCAAAAGAGGGGGAGAGAGAGCGAGCAAAAGAGGGGGAGAGAGAGCGAGCAAAAGAGGGGGAGAGAGAGCGAGCAAAAGAGGGGGAGAGAGAGACT